>NC_069145.1:40807631-41107631 GCF_943734635.1 Anopheles cruzii
TCAGAACAAAATTCGCAGCTTCAGTAAAAAAAATCGCAGCCTCAGAACAAAAATCGCAGCCTCAGAAGAAAAATCGCAGCCTCAGAACAAAATTCGCAGAAAAATAATAATAGAAAAAATAAAAATAAAATCCGAATTTTTTACCTTTGACAGCTGTCACAAACAGTTACGTATGCAGCCATTGCGCAATTGGTCGCAGCCACTCAGTTTGAAATTTTCAGTTACAGTATGTGACAAAAGTTTTGGATTCGTTATTTAATATACTTGAACGCGTGTATTAAACATCAAATTTTGAATTCAATCAAAACATGCAAAGAAAACGGAATACCAACAGTTCTTCAATTCTTTTTTCTAATTTTTCTACTCTACTGAACACTTGGAACTGTTCATATTGTTCACCAAATTATGTGTGTTTTACATTATAACGCACTGAATCACCTTCTTCAAATCAGATTTGCTTCTTTGAAGAACATACTAGGTTGTCAATGAAGGCTACGACTATTTTATTTGTCCCACCTTTTCGATTCTTGATCTTTCGGTCGATCAATTCAAGATTCAAAAGCGACCCATCGATCCTTTGATCATTTTCAAATCACGGGTTGACCACTTCAGCAATGTACTTGGGATCATTATCATCGGGTTTAACAATATTTTGTTCGACATAAGGTAGCATAATTTGTGTACATACTGAGTAATTAGTTAAATTTACGTTTTAAGATATTTCAACTTGAAATGTTTTGCTACAAGGTTATCGTTAATATTTAATAAAGGAATAAATAAAGTTATGCAACAGTACAAGAGATCCTAAAGAAAAAAATACTTTCTTGTAAACCACACCTGAACCACTATGATGCTTTAATTTGGTTTCATAATGTCTAACAAAGGCGCAGGATTCATCTTAACTTAACAACTCAACAAACTAACTCAACAACACCGAAAGTACAACGCATGAACGCAGCAAGGATCGAAATCCAGACGTCGAAATGCAAATCGTGTTCGACCAGCAACAATTACATCCTTTCACTGTCTTATTATTGAAATTTAAATGCTGCCCCTGCAGTCCTCTGGGATGTGCCATCCTAGAGGACTTTCCGTGCGCCACCTCCCTGAGCTGCATGACATCGTACGCACATTCCGCCACTCAGCACTTCGTAATTTGACCATCGAATCGCACGGATCGACTGGGCGAAGGGGCTGGTAATCAAGCCAGCAGAGGAAGATGACACCTCACTATCTTCCGAAACGCGTATCCTTTTGCACGGTTCCAGTTCTTCTCTGCAGATTCCCCCTTTTCGTTACGCACCCACCTTGCGCCCCAATCCCTTGTCCTATCGTGCCTACGGGCCCCGATAGGTCCAGCTGGTCCGTGCCTTGGCATGATCGGCTAGACGGCAAATCATCATCATCACCATCACCATCATCGTCCTGACGATCATTTGTTCAATCGCATAAGACTTAATACAAATAGGAAATGAATAAATTTTTCTTGTCCTTGTTTTCTTTTGTCTCTTTTCCGTCTTTCGCTGTTTTATGGCCACCGCTTTCTTTCGTTCCCGAACGCAATGGCACTCTGTTTTGTCCTTGCGCTTCTCTCCGCGAAGATCCTGTTCACGGCGTATCCTGATATTTCGTTCTCTGTTTGTCACCACTGCTGTGCGCTTCATCGGCTGGTAACTCTTGCCCGTGGTGTGTTCCTGTACTGCTCTACCGCTCATTTTTGGTGCGACTTCCTTTGCAGGAGAATTTTTTCGCAACTTTACGTTTGATTTATGGCTCTTTTGCGACTGCCACGGCTGAACGTCACCGTTTGCTCCGTGTTGTTGCATGAGAAAATGCTTTTTTGCTTTATTGTTAGTGAACAACCGAACCTACCAGTCCAGTCCGCTACCATTCGCTGGCCATCGCTATTTGTCGGCCGGACAATATGCACAGTCGGTCGGCCTTTTCAGCACCAGAGCGTCCGACGCAAACGAGAAATCGTGAAAGATGAGAGGCTCTGGCCTTTCCCCGCGGACTGCTGCTGCTGGGTCCGAAACTGACTGACCCACGGCAGTCATGATCCGTACTAGTCACATGGAACGCTCGCAAAAAAATAAACAAGACGGCATTTGTGGATTACTTCCGTCCGACGAAGTTGGTGTACGAAGGAGACGAATCTTCCGACCACAGCAATCGAAAGGGTACCCCTAGAGTTGATGAATGGGTCATGTGAAGGGTTTTTTTCAACCCCTGAATGAAGGTAAAACTTGTTTTGGGATATGTTTTTTAGAGACTTTCCAAGCGCATACACTTGTACTCCACGGTGTCAGTTTAACCCAAAGCAATTATAAACGTCCTGTTGTGTTACTTACACCCAGGAACTAAAAGGGCCCTTACCTTCGAACTTTCGACCTGCGGTAGGTTTAAGGTTAACTGGTTTTAAATGGAGGTTTCTAATCTCTCTAACACTGGAGTAAGTTGACGAAACCTGCGCATCTGCCCTACACATGAGGTGATATATGAAAGCAAAAAAGACGTGACGCTACCCTCCAAGAAACCGTAACCTGTGGGACTTGCCTTTAATGTGCAAGAACTGTTCCGCACACTTCGCACAATACTTCGTCACGTTACTAGCGAAATCAATTAATTCGTTGGAGAAAAGGGAAACCTACTTCTGGGATGCCACAAGCGAAAAGGTCCAAAAAAACCCTTTCGTCCTGTGTTGAAGGTTAGAGCGGTAACGGGTATCAATACCGAATTAGACGTGCAGCACAAACATAACATCTGCTTTGATCTGGCAATGATGTTGAACTCAACATTTGTGAAATACAGCGACATTGATTAATCAGCGTCGCCAGTCGTTCAAGATTTCGCGTCCATCTTACTTCATTACTACTCCCTAGAAGCTTTACAGTGTTGATCTCTATGCTCCGTTTCGCTGTTGCCATCCCATAGGCTGCCGTGAAGGAACGGTTGGATAAGGTCTGAAGAGGCACCAAAGAAACGAAACGCCAACGTGCTTGCGTGTGCAGCTAAATGATCAATGCTTTGCGGCTCAAATTCCTATCCTTTATGCGCTCTCATCCGGTGCGCCACTCCCTGCGACGAACGCTCCGCTGCTCCTTGACCAGACTTGGTGGTTGAGAAAAGAACAAGGGCAAATACCGAGACAGCTAAAACAAATATCAGCATCTCCGTGTCCGCTTTTAATGGCTCGTTGGCCTCTGCGCGGCTGCATACCGCGACGAGGGCACAAATAAACGCTCTGCTGGTTCTTAGTGATAAGTTTTTTTTATTATTATTATTTCTGCCATATAACGTACGTTTTCTGGCTTACAGTTTAGATCCCTACGCCAAGGGCGAGCGGCCACTGGGCAAATCCGCTTCATCCTCGCGTCCCTCGGCTTCAAACGATGCGCCATGGTGAGTTGTGGGAAATTCTGCGTATTCCTGCTCATCACGCCGCTACCCGATGCCGTGCGCTGTGGTCAGTCCTGCCCGTGCGCAGGAAAACGGAAACAGGTCACCGGAGACCTCCTTTGGCTGTCTGTCGAGTTGCTGCTCCGCCCAGATTCTTCACCGATGCAGATTTTCACGCTTCGCTTCCCGGTAACACATCGACAGGAAACTATTTCACCGTGCGAAGGGTGTTCCCCGGGACACACACCAAAAGTCTGAGGAAGCAAAAAGTGACCATCCTAATGGAGCGCATCTTTCATCAGTGTTCTACGTTCTCGCGATGAATTTTTTGAATAAAATGAAAGTTTCGAAAAGCTGCCAGTTATCTCTCTTCCTTCCTACGGAGCCGCTGGCTCGTCTCTCTTTAAAGAACTGTACCGTTTCATTTACTCGCCCAAGTAAGATGACCATAAAACTCGGAAGCAACCAAACAGCAAGGGTCCGTAGCGAAGACGAATCCTTTCCCTTCGGCAGCGGCATGCAGATCTCAGCTTCTGCACTGCATATTCACCCCATTGAATTATCCTCCCTTCGCAGTGTGGATAAAATGTGCTATCCCCGGCACTTCGCAGCGGTAGGAGCGTCATCGACAGCATTATCTTGTCTCGCTCGGCATTGCTGTATATTAATGTTTTTGTTATTAAAATATTATAATGTGAACCTTTTCGCTCGTTCATCCCTTTAAAAACGCTATCCAGCGCACCTCAGCACAGACGGACTACCGCTGACTCTGCCGAAGGACGGAGGGAGCGGCAACAGGACGAACTGCTCCTAGTGAATGGTTTCGAGATAGCAATTGAGGCCAAGAAGAAAACTGAGAAGAAATTCGCTCGAAGCATCTTACATTTTGTGTTCGGTCACCAGCAAACGTGCAGTGCTCACGGATAGTACCGATTACACAACTCCCCTTTCTAGGTAGAGGTAAATTAAGAGGACAAAATGAATCTGTTTTTCGCTGGCAACCGCAGCGTTGTTGGCTATGCAGCGCTAGCAGCTGATAGATCAGTCAGCAGTGTAAAAAGGCTTTACATGGGGCGCAACTGCGCCCGTTCAAACCCCTTTTCACCCATACTGTGTTATCTTCCACGGTAAACTAGACAAAAAATAACTCTATAACACGGCGAAGGCCCTCACAGCTTTCACCGGAAAAGACGAACGACCGCCGATCGCCTTTAACTAGACCCTGCAGCTATTTTCACGGTTAGCCATAAGTTCGTGTTTATTCTTGAGGTTACTTTTTTTTGTACCCCTTCGCGGCAATCCATTCGGTGAAGATTCCGATCCTAGCGCTTTCTTGTGATGGGTATAATCTGTTGTGTTAGATATGCCTCAAGCTTTTGCGCAATCTTCTGCATCAGACTGTTCCACGCCAGGACTTCAGACTGCAACCACACGACACTCGAGCGTCTCATAACGCAACTCTAACGCGAGCGTGTCGCCCCCACCAGCTGGCCGTCGTAATAGGTGATCAAACCTCCGTGAGGATACTAGAATTCCTGCAGACTTTCACACTTATAACCGCCCGTCTTGTGGCCACGGGCCAGGATTGGGACGTACTGTGAGCAAACAGAAAAAAAAGTTGCAAACAACGGCGGTGAGAAAACAACACTATCGGGTCAATGTCCTCTAAATCGTCAAGCTACGGTTGAAATCGGTCGAAAAACAAACCCAGCACCCGCCAAACACCACTGTGCCCAATGCAATCTGAAGCGTTTGGATTGCATTTCCTCCATTGCAGTTAGTTGCACAAGCCATGGTGAATGAATTTTATTTGGGGTTTTTTTCATTATTATTTTTACTTGATTTTGAATGCAAAAGGGAACAAACAAAGGAAAATTTCAAGCGTCACGATGACCCATGCACGCGAGGGGGACAGGCTGAGAAGGAATGGGACGTAAGGGCGAAGCGAAGCAAAAACCGGGAAAGGAAGATGTATTTTACCATTCAAACCTTGGCCCAACCAATCCGTCTCGGGTTCGAAATAAAGCATGAAATCAAAAACCACAGGACCGGGAATAATACAAAAAGCGTAGGAAAAGGAGCACTTACATACGGAGACTTTAGGTCGCATTTATGAGTGTTTTTGAATGCATTCGGCTCATAATAATTATCCGGACACTGGTATCCAGCTGTAGCATGTCCATTGAAACTGCAGCGACTCCTCTACGAGCGTGTAGAAGAGAAAAAACATTAGAGGAAAAAAATAGAACGGATTAAAATCGTAACGAAAGGCCCTCGCCGGTAGCGCTTCACAGTCCGCAAATTCGAGACCGAGGGGAAAACTGCATTTCCGGACACAAAATGTGAAACCGAAACTCACTTGAATTCAAGCTCACCCTTCAGACTGTCCCAGCCAAAGAATGGCACCGCGTACGTTATGAGCCATTTCTTCATGGGACCCTTACAGTCCCGTACTTGGGCGTGGTCCAGTGACCATGGTCCATCTTGGCGGTGTGACAGAAGTTGGGTAATAGTGTTCGTAACGCTGCACATACTCGTCCGTCTCGTTGTATCGCAACCGGATCTGCATGTAGGACTTTTCGAGCGCATCAAAGATGGGAGCCTACCGTTCCTTCAGCAGCCGGAAGAATGGTTTTTTCGATGCAGTCTTCGGCTGTTTTGTTGAACCACGTTGAATTGGCGCGTGTTCAATTCCTTCCTGTAGATTAAGTAAGGCCTGGTGGGGAACTTGGTTCCTGTTGGGGAACTTGCGGCGTTCCAAGTACATAGCGATCGATCAAATACTCGTGTTACCAGCCTCCAACAGCAAGGTTTCGCCTATCAACTAAACCTCGATCAGCGGCTTGTCGACAAACCGTTTTCCGGAGAGCACCTCGTAAATGGAGTGCCATCTTGGCTTTGTTTGCGACTTGCCTCTGCGCTTCATACGCAAACTACGCACGGGAACGCCAAGGCTGAACTTCAGCATCTCGTGGTAACGATTGAGATACTGATAGCGAGTTAGCTTCGACAACTAAAACCACCTTAATGAAATTGTCTGACCGCCGATGGAATATAAAATGATAAGGACGACATCGAGCGGTCTAAGAGGCGTCAGTTCATCGGAACACGACTGCTTCATACGCCCAATTTTGCAAAAGTGTCCATAAATACGTTAGAGCTCTTGCAGACGCGGAACCGATACTCTACGGCGGTTTATCTGCAAATGAAAAAACATTGATTTGAAAACTCATCAATTCATATAATGCCCCACTTGAATATTGGATGAATACCAAAGGTAGATATCCTGTAACGGCGCCCACAAGCCATTTGTTCGATCGTCGGCAGTCGGGGTATGACGAATCTTCCCGGATCTAACCGGCCTTAATCTGTCCACGAAGGAGATCTTTTCGTTCGTATTGTTGCTCTACCTGGTTGGTAGTCTTCGTATTGTGCCGTTCGTGCCCATTATGCGGCAGTCACAAATAATGCCACTCGTTAACGTGTTTAATCGCGCAAGTCTCGCAAATCGAACGTATTGAGAGCCGAGTAGTCTTCTGCAAGTGAACCGGGTCGTAGAAGTCATCCTTGCGGTAGATGTGTGGACCGAAGGAACGTCTTGTTGAAGGAACCACGGTAGGACGAAAGACCTATTTGGCTCAAAGCGCCTAGTTACGGTTTGGACAAAGTGTCGGACAGAAAGCTATATTCACGACGGTGGCACGCTTCGAAATTCTGCTGCCTCAGAAACGAACAATTGCACTGAAAAGCTCTACCGGTGACCAACTCACCAAAATGGATTATTGTTTTGTTTACATTCGCACCTACAAAAAACGAACTGACAACATTGCGTCGGCGGTTCGAGCAAACTACTCGAATACACAAACGCTGCTGCTCGAGTGCCAATGCGCGCGTCGGCGACTCACAGCACAAGTTGGTCGTTGAGTGCTGTCAGATAATTCAAAATTCAATTCAATGGAAATCCACTACCCAACTACCCGATGTAACCGATTAAAAATGTCGCCGTAAACCGAAAATCAAACGAAACGCGCGGTCCGTTGAACGAAATGCTACTCAAATCTACACGGCACATCAAGCATAAGTGCTCTGATTGCGATGTTTCGAGACCGATCGAGACCTGACTCATGACACGTTCAACGGAAAACGCAAACAACATGCAATAAAGCGTGGATCTAATTAGGTGAAAACGGGTCGTTGGCCTTTGGAACCGAAATTGGCACTTCGATCGCATGTCGATACGCAAGCAGCAACCAAGTTACAGCTGCATTATGGTAAATAATACCATCTGTACCTGTGGTGGCACTGTTTACGCCAGGCACTGGGCGTCAATGATTTATTTTTAAGCGAAAAGCAGCTCTCATTAAGGAGGCCAAGCGAAACAGGTATCGAATGTTAAACGGCGAACGGAATCTATACGGCACATCAAGCAAAGGTTTTTGTTCAATTTATTAAACTGTCCGACGAACCCGATGTGAGTTGATTATAACTTGCCAAAGTACCATTGCCGAAAGTCCGGGCACATGACACGGGGAACGCAAATAATACGCAGTTCTCCTTGCCTCCTCGGTGTGTTTGATTATCCCATCGCACCGAAAACCAAACAACCCCGGTGCACATGCGCCCGATGCTGATCGCAAGATTCACCCGCAACGAGTGCAATGCACTTTTTATCTTTATATTCGCCAACAGCTGCTGCTGCTTCTTTGGTGCTCCTTTTGCTGCCTACACTGTTCGCCTTGCCAGAGGAGTCCCACCCGAACAGCCCCATACGACGTCGAAGACGGCCAGGCTGAAGCTGACAAATGGATGCAAGTGCGTGAGCAACAACGGCCAGTGGAGAAGCGAAAAGAATACGAAACCACAATTCTGACCCCCCGAGCGCGACCACAAACTCGTCGCCGCAAAAACGAAAAAAGGAAACGCCAAGGAACGGCTCGGCCGAAGCAGAATCTTCTGCGATGCGTCGCTCAAAAGAAAACAAAGCAGCTTTCAATCTTTTTCAACAGGCCGGTGCCGGTTCTCGGTCCCGAAATAAATGCAATAAAACGTAAGCGAACGTAACGTCTCAGCCAGACGCCCGGCTTTGGACAGCCTCCGGTTAGGAGTGAATGCACTCCCGTCGCAAATATGATCGCTCGCGATCTTTGACCGTTTTGTTTTTTGTTTTTACTCAGAAATAAAAATTGATCGCTTTCAAATAAAAATTGATCGCGCGATGAAAGCCCGCGGCTACTGGTGGTGTGTGCGATCGAAAGGACTTTTTGTGAGATTATGCAGACAACGTACGCGTCTGCATGTCTTCGATCTAACGTAATGCTGTCTAAAGGAAAAAGATTGAATGTAAGAAATACACCCTTTTTACGGTGATCCGAAGCCCAGTGTGTCACCCTCATTTCCCACGGCCAAAATGAAGCGTTCGAGTGTGTGTTAACGGTTTGAGGTCAATAACACAATTCTGAGTTCGCAGATGGAAGCGGTACAAGCTGGGTGAAGTTCACAATCTTTACACCGAACGTTCGAATGCAACTTGGCGAACAACCTAGTGCCGAGCGCGTGCTGTGAGTTTGCCAAAGTAATTTGAAAAATGTGCAAACCGGCCGGCAACGCGTGTGTAGTCTAAATCTGCCATATCTCCTCGAACTTGAAATAGAACGCAGTTGCAATTTTGCAGCCCGCTGCCACTCGTTGCGCTCGATAAGCAGCGAAGAAACCGAGTGTATAAATTTAGCAACATCTTCGCCTTCGGCATCGGGCCATTTGGAGATGTGAGTTGTGCTGTCGTTTTTTTTCTTCCGTTGCTCTTTCTTGTTTGCAGTCACCGTCACCAACATCTTCAACGGTCTTCAACGAGCGCGCGTTGTTCCTTTTTCGTTTATTCCTTCTAACAATTTCGAGATTTTCTAATCACCTTCGCGGGGCGAACGCGGGTGTCTCGGCTCTTACTTAAACGTTCAGAGGAATTCAACTCTCGAAGCCCCGGGGGTCTCGCACTCTCTATCGCTCTCGGGCGTCACATTTCAACTCCGCCAAACGCAACGGTTGCCTAATTTGCAACAATATGATTACCGTCGCCTCCAGAGTGTGTTACGGTACACACCAGCGCCTTTTCGGTTTTGTTTCTCCTTTAATTGGGCGCGCGTTAGAAAGGGTGGCATCCTTTTGCTTTCGGCGGGTGCATTCGCCTACGGCGGCGAACAAACAACACATTCCCGCGGTACGCGCGGCGGCAAAAGGTCTTTGGACTCTGACGGGGCCTCGGCAATTAAGTTTGTTTTCGTTCGCCTCGGCCTGTGTTCGGTTTTATTTTGTTCGTTCGTGTTATGTTGTGGTTGTTTTTACTGTCGGTGGCCCGGGAAAGGGGGTCCCCTTCCGTTGTCGAGCCGTGGGGGCCCACAAATGCAATTTTGCATCGCGCCTTTATCGCTGTCGCGGCGCGTCTTGCGCTCTGGGTGTTGGTGTCCTGTGTGCATTGGTGCGCGCGCGCGAGTGTGTGGTCCTCCTGCAGGCCGCGGTTGCACCACCGCCGATCGCCCCGCCGGCCCACAAGACGCAGTTTTTGGGACCACCAACTCCAACCCACCGATGATGTATTGCGCCACCGTCTTCTGCCCTTCTGCCCCTTTCGCACATGGCAGTCACCAGCACACACCAACACAGCGAGGAGTGCGTGCAAGTATCAAGAAATGACTTGCACAACGGCCCAACGGTGGTGTTGGTGCAATCAGAAGGCAGTTTTTGGGGTGGCCCCGGCAATTGCAGGCTGCATGGGCGCGGGAGTGGTTTGTGCAGCAGCAGCTTGCTGTCCTGTCGCGGTGCACCGGCCTCGTCCGGTCGGCCGGCCGCGGCTGTGCCAATGACCGGCAATCGGGTTTTAAGGCAGTTCGCTCGCTCGCGGTGAGTCTTTTTCGTTTTTGGCCACCCCGCCGTACAGTATCTTTTGGCTTTCTTTTTCTTCCCCACCGGGCGGTTCTCTTTTTGATTCGCCAGAGTTTGCGAAAAGTGCACCTCGCACTCTGCAACACGTCCGTACACGGGGAGCCGGAAACCGTAGTTTTTAATCGCTCTCTAATTGTTTTCGGACACTAAGTAGCGGCCAGGTGAGCGGGCCGCCGGTTTGAAATCAGTCCAAAATGACTCATGACTTGAGGGGTGGGTGCGTGAACCCTTAAATTAGAGTGTCAAACTTTTGTGTCTTCTAAAAACTGGGAAAACATGAGAGAGTTTGGCCACCTGAAAACGCTTAGAAACGGAGAAGTTTCTAAATTCAAGTGGACGAACAGCATACGAGGGCTGATCAAAAATGTTCGCGACCTTCTAAATTCCGCGGGCTACGTAAATCAGTTTCGATTTCTATACTTATTTCTATTTCGATTTTTACAGCGTTAAGTTGCCACACAGCCACTTTGAGTAATCAGTAAATTTTTGACACGGTTTTTGTTTACTCATGATGCACCACGACCCTGCAGTCTAAGAACACTGTAAGCAAAACTGTTAACATTCGACCAAACTTGGATTTTCGTCGTTCACATCTTCTCGGCGCTCTGAGAACATTTTGAACCCCCGATAAACGCTGCTTTGGGTCTTAATAGCTTCACCATTAGTCACAGTCAACATTTCGTCTGCGTTCGAGCTCCTTATTTAGTTTTTCGCACAATATTTGATAAAGGTTCTTTGATCCATTTTTTGGAAGAGACAAAAATCGACGATGAGCCAAATCCTGTCCAAGCAAAACAGCTGTCAAAAATTGACTGATTACTCAAAATGGCCGAACTTCTCAACATAACGCCACAAAGAAATAAAAAATGTAACATACGTAGCCCGCGTAAATGCAAAATTATCGTTACTTTTTGAACTCACCTAGTAAATGTCAACACTTTTTTATCTCTTTCAAACTCCTTGAGAAGCAATACACGTGAATCAATTATTGCACCCACTTATCCATACATGTTATCAGCTGCGCTAGCTATCGACCTTAGCACCTCTATAAATTTTAAATCTTCCGATCGACCGTATCTAGTGAATACGACGAAATTTTCTTGCTGAGGTTTTGGTTGCTCTCAGAACTCAGAACAGAACTCAGCAAAAGTCATCAACAGCTTCGCTGCAGTTGCATTCATTTTTTATATTTTATTTATTAACATTGATCGTGTCACAACCGAAGCCGTAATCTCACGCAGCAACCGGGACGGTGGTTCGACTGTAGCTTGCACGAATCGGGAAAAAGCCGATGCATCTTCGTCATTCGTCCCGTCCACCGATCGGAACGCCGCCACCGCCGCCTCCGCCCGGAATCCGCTCGCAAGCTGTTTGCACTCGAGATCTTCGCCCGCCATGTTGTTTCGAATTGTGTTTCGTGCCTTCGCTTCGGCGGTTTGGCGGTTTTGGCAACAAACCTCTTCCACCACGGTGTGATAGCGCAGGGCGTTGCGTTTGGCGTGTGAGCGCGCAGCGTTTGAAATATTTTCCTGTTTACCGCTGCGCTGCGCCGCGTCTCCGCGGTTTCTCGCCGTCGATCGTCGGCCCCCGGGCGCTCCCCCGTGAATGCTCTCGTCCCGCGCGCCAGTTTGACGTTAGGAATGTTTTGGTAAGGATTCGGTTTGATTTTTCGGTTTTCCTTTTTCCCGTTTGCCGCCTTGCGCCCTCGACCTGCTCCGGCCGGTTTTCGTCGTCGAAAGTGTCCGTGCTGCGAGTGTGTGAGTGTTGCGTTAGAGGTTTTGAAATTTGGCAATAAAGAAGTCATTAAACTTTGCGTTCGCTGCTGCACTGCGTCCCTCCGATTGCTGTTGCTGCACCGGTGCACCTCTGCGTGCCGCCCCGGAACAGGATTGGCAGTGGGCGAATGAACTGCAACATCGCGAACGCGACCGCGTAGCCGAGCAGAGGCAGAGGCATCGTTGGCCGTCGTCGGTCGCCACTCGCCGGAATTAGATTTGATTGTATAATCTTCTTTGCTGTCCGTGAATTGGCGAATGCAATAAATATTAGCTTTCGTTTGGGCTGATAGCGGAGCGTTGTAATTTATTCGAAATAACACGGAGCTGTTACGAAGCAGCATACGCCAATTAAAGACACACTCATACACTGCTCTTTTACAGAAAACTTTATTTTATATCAATCAACTAATTTCAATGCATATCCTTGAGCATTTGAAACCACCCGATTTAGATTGATTACAAAACCTAGCACAGTTTACGAATGCCGCATGAAGTCATTCGAAAAACCCAATGCACCGAATTGATCGCAAAAAGAGTGGTCCATTTATGAAGCAAATTATGATTACTGGAGCTTCGACAGACCCAACAGTTTTGGAAGTCGACAGTTGGAAATGTTTTAGCAACCGTTTGGTGGATTGGCATGGGTTCATCTACTAAGAGCTACTAGACTTAGCCAGTTTTGCCAGTCTTGACCATACAATAGGTTTTACTTTCACATTGAAAAATCGGGCAGTTACTGCACAGAAACATGCAGCAATCGCTGATGAAGTGCCCGAGCCCAAACCACGTGCTTATGAATGCATCCGCTTCCATCATTGCTTCGTTCGTAGCTGCGCTGTCCCTTTTCGCTCGTTGCAAAGGCCGCTGCCGCTCAATTGCATCGCGTCAAGAAAGTGCACTGATGCACATGTGTAGTTGCCCGACCCGTTCGCAACCTGCGCTGCACTGTGTTCGAATGACGCTCTTATTTTGGCGCGCATTTTGGTTGCTTCTTGCCCCGTCCCACCGCACGCAGCTTCTCTGATCTGATCTCTGGCGGGGCTTGATGCCGGTCCGGATGGCGTCCACTGGCCGGCGGTTGAAATGGTAAGACTTTTACCCATTTTCCCAACCATCCTTCGGCTCGAGGCCTGGTGTGCACCTGATTTTGTTGCCCCTGCGTTGGTCTTAAAATGTAATACCTTCCCGAGCCTCCAACGTACGCGGCACTGGTACTGGCACTTTTATTACATCCTTTCGTCCTGCCGGTGCGGTGGTTGTTCGGTGGCCAGCGCTACACGAAGCCCCGGACGAAGCGAAGCTTGTGTGTGTGTGGAAAATGTTAATTAACTTCCTTGGGCTCGGTTGTAATGCGTTCGGCGTTCGTTCGATGGCGTTCGATTGAACCGCAGGATAAAACAGATTGGCAACGTGACGGTGTTCGTTCGCCAACACCAGCACCATCAGTACCGGGCAGGATCAGTGAACCGAAAGTATGATGGTAAGGATAACGATGAAATGAAAAGAGGTGGAAATACGGCGCGGTGAGTGGCTGCAGTGAGGGCTGCCAAACCTTCGCCTCGCGGGTTCATTGAACTTCGCAAGCGATTCTTCGTATTTCGACAGGAGCAGGATAGAGTGCGGAAAAGTGCGTAACGACCCCCCTCTTGGGATGCGTGGCAACCCCGAGTTCGATTGTCCACGGGGAAACGGACCACTTGAATTTTATCGATGGTTTAAGAGAATGAATTAAACTGAACATTGTATGCACATGCACATGGAAAATGTATTTATTTCAAACAGCCTTTGCATTTGTTGCACATCGTAGTGTAATTTAATAGGCATTCTGGCTCAAGCAATGCAGAAAAATATGTTTATCTTTCTAAAAAATTATTAAAATCTGTCTAGAGTCCAGGCGTTTCTAAATTATTTATTTTCAATATTAGACAATTGATGAAACTTCCGCGCATTTCGATTGCGATGCTCACTATACGTCCTTTTACCAATATTGTTTCGATTTTAACAAATGAACACTCGTTCTACATATTAAACGAATCTCAAATGTAACAATCAATCACTTTATCAATCAATGAAGGAAAGATGAAGTTGTTAGCTAAAAGTTATATTTAAAAAGTTTATCAAATGTTAAGTGATGCTTATTAAATGTGACATCGAGGATCTACTTCCCTTTGTTTGACCGATCACGGAAAAAACCCACCGTTCCTTCACAACCGGTCGAGCTGAACGAGACACGTGCATGCTATTAGGAGCGATATTTACATTATTGCCAGGTTTTCCAAATTTTGGTTCGACATCACTCGAGCTTTTGAAATCTCTGAAAAGTTTTATTCGATAAAACTTCAAAACAAAAACGAAGTCCCAATAAGTAAGTATTTACGATGCAGTGGTTCACTTTAAAAAAGATAGAAACCCAAACAAAACCCAATCGAAATTTATACAATTTCCTTGGAACCTTTTCAACCGAAAAAGTACGCTTAAAAAATTCTAAAAGGGACATACAAAAATGTTGAGAGCGAAATTGAATTAAAATCTCGTTGGGCTATCTCGATCCATTTGTTAAGGAATTAAATTGAGCACAAATATTATTTTATGTAAAAAAACATTCAGAATACTTTCAAAAATCTCCGTATCCACAATCCCTCTAAATCATCCATTTCGGTTTCACCCCACCGGTTCGCGTTCAAAATCCGGCAACTGGAAGTGTTTAAGGGAGGACTTAAAAGTGCATTGATCCTCGCCGTTAACGGACACTTCAGCAACGCCGTGGGACAATGTGCGTCCAACGCAATGTTCTACCTCACGAATGCTGTCGGAGCCCTTGCCCAAAGTAAAGAAAAAACTCCAAGCGTGTGATTCGCGTGTGTGTGTGTGTGTTTGTGTTTTGCAAAATCGGGAAGGACCGGCCCATCTGCAAGGGTCGCGCGATTGAACTCTCTTGCTCCGGAAAAGGCCGAAGCCCAACGCGAACGATTTGCATAAATGTGCATCTGCTCGAGGCGCGAGGTGTTGGCCCGGTGCATCGTCGTCGATCCTGCCGGGTCCGGGTGTGTGTGTGTCCCGTTGACGCTGCCTACCGTGTGAGAACTAGCCAAACTAGACTGTCCAGTTATTGGGCAGAATTGGGCTGCGTTTACCGTCTTATTATTTGATTTCTCCATTTGCGGCGGCCTCACAGCATCTCGCCATTGCATCCGCTTCGCCGGAAGTTGGTTTTGTTCGCCTTTCTTTCCCCCTTCTTTTCGTTCCAGCCACGGTGCAGTGACAGTACGACTGCATCGCACTATCCTTCGCCGTGTGCCCTGGTGCAATAAACAAACTGGTTTGCGAGGAGATTTTTATCATTGCAAATGCAATTGCAACTGCAACTACCGAGCGAGACGCTGCACAGGACTTCCTTTGCGGCCGACTACGAAAATTGCACAAAACCCCCGTTCACCGCCCAACGGCTGCCTCGGCTCGATCGTGATTTGTGTTTGCGTGTGTTAGTTTTTTTGTTTTGTTTTCATTTGCACCATTTTTTATGCTTCCTGTTTGCGGCCGGGCCTTGTCCGTCGTTGTCGGAGGATAGTGTGCGCAAACAGCGCATGAATATCCAAAAGATCATGCGCATAAATAAAGGTGAACCTTCCGGACCCAAAAGAAGCCTGACGCAAACACAAGATCGCTGAAAAAGGACCATCGAGCAGCGAGGAGGAGTCTTTTTTTTCAGCAGGACGCGCCACTGGACAGGAAGCAGGCGCCTTTCCAGACCGTAACCCAACGATGCGGACGTTTCCGCAGTCCTTGCGCAGGACTCGGACCTGGGGAGCGGTGGAAAAATCATGCGCAAACGCGTACTTTTTCCCACACCGTCACCCATTACGCTCTGCGTCGGAGCGATCTCGGCGAAAACGGGTGAACAGAAAAAAACTACGATCGAACACAACGCCAAACAATGCTCCGCCCGACCACAACGTTTGACGTTTTATTTTTATTGCGTTCTGTTGCTTTTTGTCTTACCTTCATTACTGCCGGATCCGAGCGAAAGCAGACGAAACTGGTAAGTGGCGTAAGTGAGGCGCAAAATCGCACCAGATGCAGTTGGCCTTGTTGGGAAAGCGTTTGCCGAAAAATCGAACACCCTTTGGTTGCCGTTTGGTCAAACGCATTTCGCTAAAAAAAAAAGTACTACACAGAGAACACCAGTGCACTGCAACACAAAATATGATGACATTATCACGTCAAGGATGGCACGCTTTCTTTTGTAAATAAAGAAATAAATGGCCTAAAGATATGATACTGGTTTATAGCTTTCAGCATTTCAATTAATTAATTTCTATACTTTCGAACTTCTTCTCAATCAACTTTTTCTTTTTGTATATTCTAAATCATTCTTTTCCTTTTCATTTACGTCATTCGCGTGTTGAACATGTTGAATAAATAAATAAATTGTTTTCTTAAATAAATTCATAACAACGACAAAGTTTTTCGTATTGTGTGTCGTGCAAATTGTTCTTCTTTTTCGAAAAAAAATACTTTTGAGATAAAAACATAATTTTCATTACTGTTTTGTAGCGTCTAAAATCAAAATTTTTCCAATCCAATTATAATAAAATAAACTAAACCTAATTAGGCACTGTTAGGAAGTGCCAATTCACCACAACGCGCCAAACGGGTTGAATCAATTCTGGAGAAACCCTGTCTGCGACGCAGTAAAAAGGGTGCTTCAGATCAGTAGAGGCACAGGCATCTCATCCTTTTGTTGTTTGGCGGTTTTTTTCTGTGATTCACTTGTTTGCTGTCCCAAATTTTCCTACCAAATGACCCCTCAACTAGTTGGCAAACACCCGATCGTACGGACCAGAAATTAAACAGCCTAATTCAACGCGAGCCGTTTGCCCTGACCTATTAACGGCTCAGGTTGAGCGGCCCTGTTCCGGAGGTCCTCGACGACACGTGCCCGAGGTGAACCCCGACCCAAACCACAAAAAAACCTGGGTATACCAACCATACCCTGGGATCGCAATGCCAGTCCGTTAAGGTTGTTCGTTCTAGAGCGCCACCCCTTAGTTAGAACCGTTGTTTAAGGGGTTCCATGCGGCAGCATAAACAAAAAATCCGGACGTCTAGCAAGTGAAGGCCAGGCTAAAAACCCGTGCGCCATGAGCGTGAAGACCCTTCTCTGGTCGAAACCCTCTGACCGCTTCTGACCCATTCGACCAACTCACCGAAGACTCCAGACGGGGGCTTTTGTGTACGGATGGGCCACGGGTTTTGGGTCAAGACAGCCACGCCGGGCTCGTCTCGGGTATTGTCCGGCCGAACAAAAGGCCGGCCAGAAGAAGAAAAAAAAAATCGCCCAAATCTCAGGACCTCAGGAACGTCCGGACGTGGCGGCCAGTGGTCATGCGCGCCGGACGTCAGACATGCGCGTTCGGAACCTGCCAGCAAGAGCAGAGTCCTCGGGGTCTCGCCGGGATCCAGGATCTTGGCGGTCAGTTGTTGAGTTGTTGACCATTGTTCCTCGAGAGCAACTAGCAAGTGGGAAAATGGAGATACACAGACATTTTTTTTTTTTGCAATCCATTTCTTTGGATAGAGTATTTTCATCCTCTCTATTCAAGTTGTGCAGACGCGGCGACGCGGCGTGAACCGTTTTGTCGTTCCTGGGGAGATCCTTCATTCGGGTCGGGCCGGTCCGGACTGCACTCCGGTGGAACCCCGCCTGATCGGCGAGTGGTCAATTGTGTGGATGTGCAGTGGGAACGCCTGGCGGGGCCGGGTGTGCGTCGTCGAGCGGGACCGGCCCGAGCTGAGTTTCGTATTTCAGCGGAAGTAGCGGATTCTCCGAGCCCGAGCTTGGAGTTGGCTTTCCCGTGGGTTTTCACTATCTGCCGTCCAAGGTCCAGTCTCTCGTGCGTCACACGGCAGTCCAAATGTCCGTTAGGCAGTCGATCAGCCCTGTGGCTATCGCGTGTACAAATTGTCTTCCCAGGGCGCACACACAGGAAGGAGCCGCGTGCAAGCGCCGCGCCGAAAGACGACACCGGCCGGCTACGACGCCGGGGCTACGGGAGAGGGAGAGTTTCACGGACCCGGCGCGGCCACTGCGCGGCGATCGCAGATGGGAAGCGCAAATCGATTAATCATACCCCGGGCAGCAGCAGCAGCAGCAGCAGAACTCGAGAAGCCGGCCGACGGAATCCATTATTTATTTACACGCCAAGCCAAGCGAAAGTGCCTGTTGGGCCCCCGGGTCTGTTGGGTGCCTGCCTGCCCGCCCATCGGGACGAAGCATCCGAGGGCAACTCGTTTTCAGAGGCCGGAACTGCTCCCGAACCCGAGCGATCCCGAAAGCGCCGCTCCCGGTGTGGCGCCGCTCGCGATATGTAATCGGAATAATAAACATCATATGTGCAACATTATACGCTCTCTCGCGGCGCGTTAGAGAATGATTATGATGATCCATCCGGCTCTCGGTGTGCGTCATTTGCCCAATTTTCTCGGCTTTTTTTTTGGTTTTTGATCTTGAGTTCTTCTTGAGCTGCTGAAGCTTGCGTTTCCCGCGTCTCCGGCGCAAAAGTCCGGCGCTGCTGCAGCCGCACCACCACTACAGCGACGCGGTGCGCCCATGTGGCACCGGCGTTGTCATCGTCATCGTCCTCTTCCGCCGCGAGGATCAAGCGCGCGATGATGGCCGGCCAAGGATGACGGCGGAAAAAGGAACTCCAGCAGCAGCAGCAGCAGCACCGATGTCATCTCATTATTCCTCCTGGATCGGTTGGATCTGTGGGAATAAAAACAGGTATTGCGTTGCCGTGGTGCCGCGATTGCCAGCCCTCATCGCCGGGCCCCCCCCTTTGTCGCCCACCGACCAGATTCGCGTCCGGATTTAATATGTGTGTGCGCGCTCGAACTGCTCTGTCCTGCCCTCTTGCCGTCTTCTTCGTTCTGGTGAGCCTGGACACCGATCCTGTGGCATGCTTTTCTCGCTCTCTCTCTCTGTCGCCCTCCGCTGAACATCTTCAAACGATTGTCATCCCGGGAGACGGCCACGGCGAACCGGATTCGTGTCACGGCGACCGGTGGCAGTAAACCGGCACTGCAGCCACCACGGCGGTGGTCTCTGCGTGTATGCGTGACCCCGTGTGTGTGTGTGTGTGTGTGGACAAAAAGTGACCAAAGTAGTGTGACCATCTTAAAACGCTGGCAGGAAGAAATGTGGCAGAAAAATCGTCAAACGGTTTTTCTACCATCCATCTCGCATCTCGCTCATATCTCGCCCTTGTCCCGGTTCACCCGGGGCCCTGTGTGTGCGTGTGTCTGTTTGAAAGGTTTTTTTTACTGATAATTTAATTTTTATGACACCGTGATTATGGGACACCGGATGCCACAGCCGACGGAGCAACCGCTGGCCAACTGGCCGCTGTCCGAAGTAGCAGTGGAAAAAATGGTTGCAGTTTTGACCCAAGTAGTTCTTCAAGTCCTTCGTTTCGCAAAGCAGTATTCACGTCTTGCGATCTTGCGTACGGTAATCTGCGCCGCCAAGCGTCCTGCCAAATATAGCGACACTCGGCTCGAAACGATCACCCAGCATTTTCTAGAAAATACATCCTCGTCCTTCACCTGGGGCCCCAAGAAGTGGGGTGGCAATGCTCAGGAGTAGACTGCAAACAAAGGACCCAGGCGGAAGACAGTTTTGATTTACTTTGCGGCCATGCGCCCGATGCGTCCTGTAGTCGTGCGATGGGTGACATTTACGCATCGGTCACTGACTGCACAAACACATACAGAAAGCCAAGAAAGCCGGCTACAAGATCGCGACAAGATGGTGCGTTTGCACGCCTCGCTCGGGCCACTGAGAGCGATCGATTCCGAGCTCGAGTCCCCGAGTCCGACACTTGGTTCGATTGAACTAATCAAAACATTGCACCACAGCACCACCCTGCTGCTGGCACCCTGTAGCAGGGAACTAGGCACTTGTCGTACTCGAGAGCGACCCTTTCCGGAGGAGGTCAGCAGGCTCACTTCCCTGCTGCTGCTGCTGGCCAAGCAGGGCCGAGCGAAAAAAGTGTGCCCGAGAGCTCGACCGCTCCTCGAAAGGCTCGTACGCAACCCGTTTCCGGTTACAAAAAAAAAAGAAACCGCAGGCGGACGGACCAAGGATGGCAAAAAAACGAGGGGGGAGCTCATAAACGTGTACTTCGCCATCATAAAGCGGCCTTTCACCAGCGTCGCACCAGGATCACCGCACCGGCAGTGAGGCAAACAGGAACCAAAAAAGAAAAGGAAAACCAACAGAAAATGGCTGCGCGCGTGATGTGGTGGTGTAAGTGCGTGCACTGCAACTGCAATTGCGCCGTATGTGCCGTGCCGACCACGCGATCGTACGATCGCCCCAAGTAACCAGGACGATCCCGGAAAGGCATCCTGGATGATGGCTACTAGCACGTTTGGGACCCGTTTCAATTTGAGTGTCCGTGCGCCTCCATTCGCCTACGATCGGTTTCATAATCAAAGTGTTGCCAACCCGTATAGTTGCTTCCAGTGCCCCACACCCATACTACTAGACCGCGGTGGCCGCGCTACTTACAATCTGGCCCAGTCCCCCGGCCTGTGTGCCACCCCGTTGCACCGTTCGCAATGCAGTGAGCGCAGTTGCATTTTGCGGTGTGCACGTGTGCAGTGGCGGAGACGGAACGACGACCGGGGTCATGCCGTTCCGTTCTCGCAACCGGTTGTCCCCCCCGTCCCCCACACACACCCCAAGCAGTGTCCAACCGCAGCAGCAGTAGCAGCGGATTATTTGTGTATTGGTGCGGCGCAGCAAACTGCACCAATGCATCGCAATCGCAAAACCCGACCCGTCGCCACCGCCGCCACACCGATGCCCCCGCGAGGCTCCCTCTCTCTCCCTCTATCTCCCTTTTTAAACGGCACGGACTCGGAACGATCGAGCGGTTTTTCGTGCGCCGTTTTTTGCTTCTTTTCTTCCCTCGCGCTCCGCGCGGTTCCGTTTTCTTCCCCGGTGGCAACCCCTTTGCCGCTTACGGCGCGCGGCTTTGCACTGGTGTGCGTGCTGACCACACACACACACAGGAGGAGGCCAGCAGAGCGGATGCACGAAGCCGAACCGAGGCCGAGACCCCGCGAGAGCTTCGGGTCCGCGGTCCGCGGTCTTGCTGAGATGCTTTCGCTACCGGCGGTGCACTAGTGAAGTTAAGCGCGGACGATCAAGAACGTCGTCGTCGGAAACAACGGAGAGAGAGTCGTGTGTCGTGGTCACTCGTTGCCGTGCCGCGTTGCATCCGCCGCATCCCAGCCATTTTTTTTGTTTTCGTTGTTTAGTTTGGTCCCCTCTGGCCCGCCCGCGAGTGATGTGCAAAAGAAACGAGAGAAGAGAAAGACGAGAACGGCAGCAACGAGTGTGAGATAGCGGAAAAATCAACGCCAGCAAAAAAAAAGTACCACCATCACACACCACCGTAGTGTCGTCGTAGTGAGTAGTTAGGAGCCTGGCACAAGGAAAAAAAACCGCCCTAGGTCCTTGTGTTGAAGTTCACCCCGAAGATTAAACGCCGGAACACACGGGGTTAAAGCAGACGGGAGCGAGTGCGTGCGTGTCCAGGAACTCGTTTTCCGGCGGAATAGCCCAACAAAAAACGGGCCAAAACGGTGGCGTTACGGAGAGAGGGCAAAAAACATTGTTCCCGCCGGGTGTCCAGCTAGGATTTAAATCCTGCGCGCACGGTACGCGTGTATTGCGTCACAGATTCCTGCGGGGTAGTTTCTGTGTTCCCGCGAACTTTGTGCCGTACCGCACTGTCGAGTGCGAGTTGAAAAGTGCCTGGATATTGATGATTCGGACCTGGGACCAACTACCGTTTGTGTCAAAGGTGTACGGATCGGAGCTTTAACGCCCCGGACCGACGGCATCCGCGCTCGTCCTTTTGCGGCGCTCTCTCGATCGATCGCTTTCGGTCGAATACTTGCAACATTCGCTGGGACCTACTACCTCCATTACTAATCTAATTTTCTTCTTCCCGCCTCCAAACGCTCCATTCGCCCCCTTCGCACCACCACCCATCCTTACCACTAGCTGTGTGTGAAGCAATAGAAATAAGAAACATGTTTCGGCCACCCTCACTACCCCACACTGACTAACACACACACACACACGACACGCAACTACCCACATACCCACACCAAAGTGCATCAAACCAATAGTAACACGGCGACAAGAAAATGTGCTTCGAACACCACCAGCCCTACCACCACCATAACCTCTTGCAATAGAACAGACCGAGCCAATAGAGGCAAGCAATAGAGAGATCCATTCGGCTACACACGATTGCAATCAAATTCACAAATGGCTCCCCCACAATATTACACAGTTGGCTAACACAGCGAGAGTGTGTGCGTGCGTTGTCGACAAAATTGCGTTTCGGTTGCCGCCAGGCCGGAACTCTCTCCCGCAGTCCTTTCGGTCGGAGAAAGCGTTTCGTTTCGGTTTTCCTCTATTGTTTGTTGTAACTTTTCTCTCTTCGCTACCCTTCACTCTAATCTTACGTAATAACCCGTTTCCCGTTCCGGCATCGCGCGGCCCACCAGAAAGTGTGCGCGCCAGGCTTGGCGACGACCGGCTTTACTAGTGCATAATTAATTGATAGGAGTATGTAGTGTGTAATCAGTGTGTACGTGCGCGTTCGAGTGTCTGTGTATTTGTGTACGTGTGTGTGTGAGCGAGCGAGCGAGTGTGTGAGTGCCAACACCATCGTCGTCATCGTCGTCGTCGTGCGCCAGCAGAAACCACAATCATTGTGCAACCCCCGGTGCGGTGTGGTGTGTTGTCCAGTGAAGAAGCCGCGATATGCGATATTAGTGAACAAATAATAAAACAAACACAGGAGAATTAAACAAAACAAAACACACACACACACACAATTGTGATCCAACATAGCAACAATAGATTTCATCGCTGCCAGTGAACGAAGGAACGCGGTGAAGAGTAGTGTACAACAACCATCTCTAGCAAAAAGAGTGCAGCGCGAACGGATGGTTGACAAACAGTTTGTGGAAACAATTTTGCCCAACTCGCAGCGGGCTAAACAGTGAAATCGGAGTGTGCATCTCGTGAAATCGGACGTGTAGAGAGAGTGCGTCGAGACACGCGGAAACGACGTGCGAAACCAATCGGGGTCCAATCAGGGTTCGCGCGCGCCAACGTGCGGCGACAGTGGCGCCATCTACATCCTGCCCGCCAGCAGCGAGAGCCGCCACGTGATCCAGCTACTAGAGCGTTCCAGCCCAGTCCCTTGCGTCAGTTCCCTGCTTCTGCGCTTCCGCTGCCTCAATGTATTCTCGGCTTTGTGGTCGCTGCCGTTCGTCCCGTTTCGTCACCAAAATTGGCATTGGTTTAGGGTCTCGAAACACACTCATCGAAAGATAAAGGCACCGGCAACATAAGAACACTCTGCTTCACTCTGATCCTCGCACCACCTGGAAACGGAAACCATAATTAAATTCTATAGTGTATAAAAGCCTCGCAGAGAAGCACCGGGCCCGGGTTAACGGAAAAATGATTGGCTTCCCCGAGCGAAACCGAAACTAACGGCAAACTACACCGATCCACCTACAGCACCACCTACCACCTTCCTCGCAGACACAGAAACCCCCCGCCCAACGTGGTTCGTGATTGACTTAAAAAATTGTACAACTAACTGCAACCACGACGCCGGCATCTTGTGCCGTACCACGCAACAGCAACGAGAACGAAAGCTTATCTCCCTGTGTCCCGGCGCGATTTGGGTTTCAAAATTTGAAAGTAACGGCCACAAACACCGTCAGTGAAAAGTTGGTGAAAAGGGCAAAGGGTTACATACACAAAAAACATTCGGAAACCAGTCCTTGGCGGTGTGTCCATCTCAATCCATCAGACGGCGCGCACAGTCTGCATTCTCGGCGCGTTCATCCTCCTCCTCGTTGCGGAAAGCTTCTCCGGGTGCTTTTTTAAGGTAAGTCAACCGAGCGGGGCGCACTTTATTACAAGCGAACGGGCGGCACAGGGCGCCCTTGTGCGAAATGGCAACACTAAAGTATTTTCCACTAGTTCACTAGCGGCACACAACTCTTTCCCCACGTCACTTTTTCGCCGTCCAATGTGGGTAGGTAAGCCGTTCGGTGTAGACTGTTTGCCCGTGTGCGAGGTGTGTTCAAACATTTTCGCGACATTTAAATTTCCGCGGGCTACGTATAACCGATTTTTTTGTGGCGTTAGGTTGCTACAAATGTCAGTAACTTATGGTGAAAAGTTCGGCCATTTTGAGTAATCAGTAAATTTTTACAGCTGTTTAGCTTGACTGTGGCTTATGGTGAAGATATTATGACCAAAAGAAGCGTTTATCGGTGGTTAACAATTTTCTCAGAGGGCCGAGCAGATGTGAACGACAAAAAGCTAGGTTTAGTTGAATGTGAACAGTTTTGCTTACAGTTTTCTTCGACTGCAGGGTCGTGGTGCTTCGTGAGTTGTTGCCAAAAGATAGAATGATCAATAACGAATATTACAGGCAAGTTATGCGCAATTTGCACGAAGAAATCCGACACAAATGCCCGGATTTGTGGGAAACCCAAAATTGGTGGTCGCGCCCCAGCTAATACATCGTGGTTTCTTCGGGAATTTATGGCCAAAACAACACACTAATGATCCCAGAGCTACCGTATTCTCCAGATTTGGGCCCGTGTGACTTTTCCTTGTTCCGGAAACTTTGAACAGACCTCGTATGCCCGTACCATCGGCAGTAGTAGAAACACGCAAACGTATCGTGCGCTAATCTGTGCTGCCTCACGTAGAAGAGAGCCCATTGCTGGCCTGGCCGTGAGTTGAAAAATCAATAGCACAAATGCATTCCTCCAAGGTTGGCGCACGATGGCGATGGGTAGAATGGTCGCTGCGATGCACAAACCTCTCGGGTACTTGAAATAACAACCGATCGATGGATGGTAGAGTGTAGTGCAGTGTAGTCGAAGAAAACCTGAAACGAACTCGGCTTACATCCAAGTCGGCCCGAGGAGACTTCTTTTAATAGTTCGCATAAACACGCCACGAGGCGTCGTTGGCATATTAGGTAGCCTAAAAAGTAATCCATTATTTTTACGGTAGATGTCTTTTGTGATCGATATCTCGTGAAGTATCGATCGTACAGTTTCAAGTTTGGACTCGTTTTAAAGCTGATACTTTACACTTTAAAAAATGCTTCATTGTTTTTTGTTTGTTTGTCTTTACAATGGATGTCAACGAAGAAGAAATTGGGCATAGCCTTTTCACAAAGAAGCTCGATGTTTAGCTGCCACACCAATTTACAAAAAAAACATGATGGCTCGAATTTCCATCTGGGAACTTTTGGTCAAACGAAATTAAATCGAACCATTTCTTAAATGGATGGGTACTGGGGATGCGAAATGGGATACATACGACAATAGTGTGTGTGATCGTGGTCTAAGCGTGGTGAAAGAGCTCAACCAGTGGTCAAATAATGACTAACGGCTAAGAAGGTTCTATGGAATATGGTGAGGCTTGATAGGAACCGTTTATTATGAGGTGCTTCCGTGTAGCCAAACACTAAATTCAGAACTCTACTGTCAACAATTGCACCGTTCGAAGCTAGCAATTGACCGGAATCGGAAGAGGTGTTGTGTGCCATCAGGACAACGACATATCACACACGTCTTTAGTGGGGAGCTTGGCTCGGATGTTCTAATGCATCCAGCGATAGTCCGAACCTTGCACTAAGCGATTACCAGCGTTTTCGTCCATTGCAAAACTTACTTAGTGATAGTAAGTTGCAATCAAATTGCGATTGTGAAACTGAATCGCTCTAGTTTTTTGACAATAACAACCAAGACTTTTACAAGAGAAACATTTTAAAGGTCCAAGGCAAATTTCCAACATTTTCCGACAAAACGCTGCATATTTGACGAAAATCAAACAAATGAAAGCATCTTGAATAATGTTTTGAATTACACGCAAAAATAATGGACCTCTTTTTAGACTACCCAATATTTTAGTGTTTTTTTCCTGCCCGTAAACTCAGCCATCAGTTAGGCACAGTTTATCTCGTCGGTGAGATAGAATGAAAGTGGAAAATGGCCGCAAAAAAAACCGGCAAGTAATGGTGCTCAAGGCGAAACGAGTACCAGTTATGTGTGGGTCTAGACAACACGGCCCACAGCTACTGCCAATTAATTACGGCGAGCGAGAGAGCGAAGGAGCGAAAGGAGAGAGATGCACGCCCGGACACACGGATCCAATGCAGCTCTAGATGCAGCTGCAACCGGCTTCAGCTGCTATTGCTGCGTGGTGCAGGTTGTGACCGCACTCGCGCCACACTTTAATGCATTCGCACGTTCACTCGGCGGGATGTATGTATAATATATGGTGCCGATTGAGCCACCCGTTGACACACGAGGTCGAGGCTGCAAATGCTCCTCCAACACACGACGACCACAGAGAGAGACACGACGGGGAGAGATAGGCCTTGAGAATGTGCAACCAACCGCCGATCGGTGTAACCACTTGTGCAATTCTCGTCGATGCTTATCTCTCTCTCCTGCAGTAGATTGACCCAAAGTGGGCAAAGCATACTGTGCCCCGTTGCCATGGGCGCTCGTGTGTGTTTGTACCGGGGGGAAAAAGTGAAAAGCTAGGCGTTGGTCCGAAAAGCGGCCACTCCTTGGTCGGGCGCTAGCGGGCTTAAGCATATCCGACGAGGCATGAATATTGCTCATAATTGAACGCGGGGCATAATGCTCCTCGAATCCTATCGTCTGCGCAGCTGGCCAACGTCATCGGTCGAGTTGGTTTTACGCAAGCCCCAGGACGTGTCTAGCATGGGATTGCGGTTATGTGTGACATTGCCTCGTGTGTGCCACGTTATCGTAGGGTGTACCTTCACTTGACCCTATTTTGCCGGAGATTATTTGCGCAATTTGTTTAACATCTTAAGTGCACTGTGGGCAGAAACTCTCGCACTCCATTTCTCGGCCAACGGGACCAACACACGAGCGCGTCTTGGAAGATTTCCGTATTCACAAGCACATACACACACGCTCCTGTGGCTCTTATCTAACGTGCACTATCAATACGACTCGCGCGGTATCTCGCGCGCGATGCAGCATATTTATTGTTTGGTCAGTGGCCAAGCGAAAAGTGCAATCGCGCGGAGTGAAGCGTTTTTGCGCTACATTTGATTGCTTCATTCTTTCGCTCTTTTCGCAAACAAAGTTCCTCCTATGGGCCTACACATTATCAATCGGCGGCCATGTTGCGGTGCGCCCCGGGCCCCAATGATCAGTAAACAGGGATCTACATGTTTGCTAACTGATGATAGCCTTCGCGCGTCCGTCATCGCTCTACGCTAGGAACTAATTTTTTACAATTTTTATATATAAACCCCATGTGCCGTGCGGGATTTGCAGTTGGTTCTTTGAATGTTGCATGCATTCTGGTGCCACGTTTAGATAGTTTGCCATGCGCGCGATATGCTGCTCCAGTCAACGGTGGTTGCATCACGCATGACATCACCGGTGGTGCTGGGACCACAAAAAACACTTGCACTCCGGCCTCTCTACGCGCGGCCAATGTTTCGAGTGCATTTTGCACACCAACCCACTGACGAGCAGGAGCGACTCGAGCGACCAAGGCGGTTGTTGCATGAGAAAAGGCAAAGCCTCTCTTACTCTCTCTGTCTCTCCCTCTCTAAGCTACTCGAAAGTAATTCATTCAATCTGTAACGGGGCTTCCATTTGACATGTGACACCTCATTTCAGCGAACCCCAGCGAGAGTGTGTGTCGAGTTGTAATAAATCCTGCGACGGGTGACAACAGCAACAGTGAGACGCGGAGACTGAGAACAAAGCAAGAACCAGTCCCGAGTGGGGTGGTGAGCACATAGCGTCTCTCGACAGCAAGAAACGCGGCGCATACCACACATAAAACCTCTACAAACCCTTTTATTCCTTAAGGAGGAACAAAAAACCAACTACACTGCAACCACATAGGCGCATTCGCCGTCGTCGTCGTCGTCTGACTCACAGTCGTCAGAGGCGCACAGAGGGGCAGAGCCGCCCCAGAGCGAGCGTTGAGAAATACCCCTTTTTGCAAATTCCCGCAAGGAAGCTGGCGACCGACGACCGCGTGTGTGTTACGTGGCTGGCTATCGCTCTCGTGCCTCGTGTGGGTCTCTCGGTGCGTTTCGCACTCGCACAGCCCTTTTTGCAACCAACAGGGGACGACGATGACGACGACGCGCACATTTGCATTCCAATTGATGCTTCCCTGCAGTTCCACGTTGGCAGCCGGAGCCAAGAATGAGAAGCGTAGTATATAATAAAGAAAAAAAGCGATTCTTTCCGCATCAACATATACACAGAAAGAAACGCATGCATAACAGCGAGACCGAGAGAGAGAGAGAGAGAGAACTCCCGCGGCATAAGCTGCATTCCACTGCGCGCGTCTGGCCGACACTGGCACACTGCTTTTGCTGCCAGTGATGCGTTCATAATTTGCAGCCATTTGCACGTTACCCCTTTCGGTGCGTTCGGTGTTCTCGAACCCCCCGCCGGGGAGCTCGGTTCGGTTTCGGAGATGCAGTGGTGCAAACACTCGGCCCCGCGTTCCGTTCCATGGGGACGAGAGATGCATTCGAACGGAGGCGGCTTTTCTGTGTGTTATATGAGAATTTGCACCAACGCGCACACACATAGACCGGCCGGCCGCGTGGTTGTGTGTATGATGTGTTCGGTATCTGGCTGGTGGGTTAGATCATGTAGCGCAATTTATGGTGCCGATCCGCGCGCGCTCTTATGCAGTTTGTCGTATAGAGCGACAACGGCATTTGGCAAATCTGCGGCACGAACAGTCACTCACGCACACCACCATGCCGCCAGGCCTTGGTCGCGCATTTAGCCGTGGGAAACGCACGCAACGAGAGCAAATTCAATGTTGCCGGGGTGTGGTGTGCAGTTTTGTCGCCTCGAGTGCAAAATGCTCCGGCATCCGTAGAAAGGGAGCTGCCACCTAAACGGGAAATAAAGTAAAGCGAGGTAAAATATTAATAAAATTGCGTTGGCAAATGTAATATTGTGGGACACGCACCCGTTTCCTTTGCCGCGAGCACCTAGCAACAGCCGCGAACCTCTCTGTGTCAAACTTCGGGCGGCACAAATTTTGACGTTTGACGCGCACAGGATGGAGATGGGCACAAACCGCAGGGCCCCCTTTCGTTGTTAAAAGCCCGTTTCGTTTCGTTGAAAGATGAAAAATTATCTCGGGGCGTAACAGCCCATCGCGCAAAATACCACCACAAAAAGGGGCAAAAGTCGGAATTTACCAAAACACAAAATTCACCAAAAAGGGGAACATAAATTTGATGTTATTTAATTACTCTAGCCAATGTTCTCGGAGCAACGCACCGAACGCTTCACCCGATGGGGACGCCTGGTGGCTGACGCGCCTCGTTCCTTTATGTTGCAACTTTGTTACAGAAAATAAACTGAATTCAATTGGAAATTGGAAAAAAAAAATTCGCTATGTTTATAAAAAGGTTGGTCCGTGCACCGGTCGAAGCGAGTGCTACGTGACAACGCAACACCGCGCATCGCAGCAACAGCAAGGTCAGGCGCTCACCAAAGGGGGAAGCCACATCAGAACATTGAGCGCCGCGACCTTTCGCGTTTTGCACAACCGCGCGAAGTGCTCACCGGTCGCGGGGAACTCATCGCCACCGAATTCGCACACCACACGCGCGAATCTATGCGCGAATTGCTACATAAACACACCAACCCGCGCTGCGTGTAGGAAATTCGCACTTACACGCGGCGTGATGCTGCTCTGCGTCGGTCCGGAATGTTCGGGTGATGGTGGGTACGGATTGAAAAGCACGATTTCTCTTAATCCTTGCATCCTGAACAATGATGCGCCTTCGCTTAACGCAATCGTCACCCGTTTTGATGCCACAGAGCTCAGCCTCAAATCACATTTTATGTGGCTCGCCGCGCGATGCTTGTGTGCGTGTGCATATGAGGTGTATGGGTGAGCTCTGTCTCTCGGATGATCAAGATTCAGACGTTCAGAGCGCACAACGGCACGTACACGTACACAGGTCCGTACACGCAATCTGAACTTCGGTACACCACACCTCTCCACTGTTAGAGGGGACCCCCGTTTACCCCCTTCGTCACCGCATTTCCCGGCACCGTGACACTATCTGGCCGATTGTTTAGTGCCCGCGATGCTGTTCTTGGCTGCTTCGCTGGCGTATTTTAAACCCGACGGACGAACAGCGAGTGCGTATAGGTTGTACGTTTGCTCCCTATAGGAGTGTGTCTTGACCAGAGAAAAAGAAACAGAGTGACAAAGAGAGAGAGCAGCGAACGAGCGACCAAGTTCCTTCACACAACACTGGTGGTGCGCGGCTTTCGCGCGATGTAACGCACGCAGAGAGTGCTCGCGGCTGATTGTCAAAAACGAAGCCGGTAAAGTTTCGTCCCGGTGGTTGCTGAGAAGTTTTTTTCGGACCCCGCGGTTTTTTCCTTCTGTTTCCCTCGAAGGAACCGGCTTTTTCCTGCTGCCACCCAGCCACAGTCAGACAGTCAGAGGGCCATCCTTCGGCCGGTGGTTTGGATATGGTTTCTGACAGAGTGAATCTCGCGCCGTGTCGATGGATGAAGAAAAAACCTACCCCAAAAGCTAGCCCAGCAGACGACGACTGGCATTTGTGTCGCCCGTCGGGGGCGAGTTCTCATCGAGCGCGTGAACGCGAAAATGTATGTTTCAGTGGCGAGAAGAGTGAAGGGTCGCGCTTTCTGTGTGTGTGATTTGTCGTGCGGCTGAAAAAGGAAGGAGCCCGTCGAAGAGATTTTACTTTAGACGGCGACGACGACGGCCACAGAGGACCGAAAGCCAACCCTGTACATCGGCTCGAAGCACCGCGACCTGTCATCATTGTTGCACCACACCAACCCCCGCCAATGCAAACCCTTCGACACCATCCGCTTGGCACACTGCCCACCGAACCAACACTCACACACAGCAACGAATGGTTTCGGAACGATTTTTGCAATGGTTTGTCGTGTTAGAGACCATGGTGTGCGCTCGGCCCTTCCGGCCTTGCCGCCCCACGGCAATGTTTAAAGAGAAACCATTTTTTCAAACAAATCGTTTTTTGTTTTGTGACGAATTCCTCGTTAGTTAAACCTCTACCACGAAAAAAGGCAATAAAACCGGACAGTGTACACACACATGGTGTGTGGGGCAGATCCTGGTAGCGCTACGACCACCGGTTCGCGTGTGGGACACAAAAGGACATTAAACAAAATCAATCGCCAGGCTCGGTGCCGTGCGCGCCGCACACCGGTGACACTGAGCTACGTGTCCGGTCATCTCTCGCTGCTGCAGTGTGCGAATCTCTTGGCCCACTCTTCGGTTGCGTACGTGCGTGCGTGTAAGATCGCGGTTCAGTGACGCGCATTCCTTGGCGCGGCGCGTCTAACTTTTTGCCAGCAAGGAACCGCGCAAGGAGGAGAAACAAGCAAAACTGAAATGCTCTGGAACGATTAAAGAATGAACACACACACACACACTTCTTCGTGGCTGGCGTCGCTGGCCGTTGAGCACCGGGTTCGTCGACGCGAAAAGGGGTTATAGCGAAATCTGTTCCTTTGCCGTCGGTTTTCCGGGTGTTCCCCGATCACTCCTTGCGCTCCTGCTGCGGGGTTAATGGTGGAGTGCCGTGTGGCTACCAACGTTTTTTTTCTCCTTCTCCTTGTGCCTCTCTCTCTCTCTCTCGTGTCGGAGAGGTAGGTGTTTAGTTGCATGATAGTAGCGCGCCGCCGAACGTTCTTGGTGTGCTTGCCGCTGCACTCTGCGCTGGTGTGTGGTGCCGGCCGCGGATTCGCGTACAGGATCAACGGTTTGTGGCCGAATGCGTTGCTAAAATGAGAGAAAGAGAGAGGGAGAGCTCTCTTCGGAGAGCATCACGGACGGACGCCGCATCCGAATCGCATTTTGAATCGCGCTGTGCCCCAAGAGGCCGCGTGCGCGCGCTCCCTTCAGTATCGAACCGTTTGCCGTCGTAGTAGGTGCATGTGTGGTGCCTGCTCCTGCCGGTGCCTACTGGACGTGTGTGCCAGCCGCTGTTCTGGTTATCGGGGATCGGTTTGTCACCACCGATTCACTTGCACAGGGCTCTCTCTCTCCCGCTCTGTGGGTTGTGGTGGGTGAATTAGATTCTAGTGATTTCACGCCACCACCAATCGCCTTTCTTTGTCCCGCGGAGTGTTCAGATGATGTGCAGTGGTTGCCAACGGTATAACGGAACGTTGCCGATATCATGAGCAGTGGGGTGCTGCGAACGGGTCACCTGTCCGAATCGCGTGTCCTGTACTGAAAACAAAAAAATCAACATTAGTCCGATGGTAGTTTCTGGCCCACAGTCCGATGGTAGTCCAGTGGCACAGTGATCGCATGTGCGAATTTCCGTCCAGGTGTACTGTGTGTGGTGCATCCCTAGTCCTGTACCCTACCATAGAGAGTGGGCTGGGCCAACGGGGGCCACATTTCCCCCGACGGTCGGGTTGATGGGTGGAATTTTGCCCCAAGCCAAGATCCTCTCGGTGTGCATGGTCCCGCATGATCTCAAATACCCCGTTACATGTTACGCGTGTGTTGCGTGCCCCTCTGAAGAAAAGCACCCTTGTTTGTGGGTGTGTGTGTGTGTGTGTTTGTTGGTGTATATGTGGTTAGCAAATCGCGGTATGGTAGCGATAGGAAAAAAGGTGTACGTGTTTTGTGGGCGCGCGCGCTACTGACGGAACGAGACCCCGACTAACGGGTAGTACCGTCCGTAATCCGCCGCCCGTGCGTGTGTCACTTACTTGCCTGCCCGTTTGGCACAGCCAATTCGCGATCTTGCTCTCCTCGTGTCAATCACAGTGTTAATGTACTGATGTAAGATCTCATCGTGTGATTGCTTTGGGGGGGCCAGCAAGTCGAGCATATTACTATGAGAGCTTTTTTCTCCCGTGACAAACAGAAGCTTGCACTGCCGTCACCGGATCACGATCAATCCATAGTAGTATCTTAATCTCCACTTCTCCGTGGGCTGTGTGTGCCCGTGTACGATCGACACCCGAAATTCGCGCAGTAATTCGCGAACGGGGTAGTCTCGACAGTGGCCGTGCGAATCGTTTGCTCGATTCGCACAGTTTTGGTGCGTGCGCTGCTGTCTTTATGACGTTTGAGCGTTTAAAACGTATGTGTGCGTGTGTGTTTTTTCAGGCTCCAAGTGCACGTGCTTAACTAAAAAAGGATAAATGTCCAGTGGTAGTGTGGCGGGGTCCGTCAGTCAAAAGTTGCGTTTCCGTCAAACATCGCCCAGAACGCGGCTAAATTGCATGTGATTGTCTTGATCCGTTTCGCTCCCGAAAGCCCCAGCCCCAGTGTGTGGGCTACTACTGACAACCATTGGTAAAGAGGGCTGTGCAATAGTGGGTAAAGTGAGAGAGTGGCGGGCGGACGGCAGACACATCGTTCCCGTAGGACAAAGGCGCCCGTGGACACTTTCTCGATCACGCTCGCGTTTTTTGTGGTAAGTTCGTGGTGGTTCAGCCAAACTCGCGTCGATCGCGAAGCCTGGACCCGGATTTTTACACTCTTTGACAAAGTCTTGCCTTCGATCGGTGTGCCCAGTAGGTTATGTTGAAGTTTCTCTCTCAACCGGTCGGGCGACTGACTGCTAGAAAAAAGAAGAAACTGCTCGAATATTGTACGAGCGCACGAGGCGCGAGGAATGCGTCATGGCTCTGCCACAGTTCTGCTGGGCTAGTTTTGCAAAGGATTTGGCCACTCCGAAGCTCCGATGGAAAGCCCAAACAAGCCCTCACAGGACACAGCAGACTGTAATCGTTGTCCTGCTCAAGAGTCCTGGATCCGGCGGACGCTGCTAGCCCTCCTCGCTCTCGGTGTCCGCATGCGTACGCCATGTTTTCTCGAAAGTGGTCGCGATCGTACAAAGTGACAGGCGCGCGCGCGCTCGCTATCGTCCACCATTTTGTTTTTTCGCACCCGTGTATTGATATTTGCTCGATTTTCATGCTTTCCTCATTTCTTTTAGTCCCTCGCCGCTGTGCGCGCGGGGTCCATCATTTTTTGCTCGTCGTCCACATCTCGGTACTGGCAGAGCCCCTCGCCCCGCCCGCGCCTGCCGCGTGCATATCACCCCCTTTCCGTAATCTGTCCATGTTTTCTCTCTTTCTCGCTTTTTCTATTATTCTTCTATCTTCGCGACGTTCTTTTCTTTGCTTCTCCCGTCTCTTTCTGGCGCTCCCCTAATGTTGGCCCGTTTTACCACACAGGCACACTGTCCGTCCGTGTCGTGTTCCGCTTTGCCTCGGGGATTCACGCACACTTAATTGCACTGCTTCACACTACTCTGCAAAAAAGAAAGAGAGTAGGCTGCGGCTGGGTTGGGTGGCTCTGGCCGCCGCCTGGCCGCTTTTTAACCCAACATCCCACCAGATGATGCTGGTGGCGGACAACCCACCCCGAATACGCATGCCACCGGAAGCACGGGGCGCTACTAATGGCACGCAGAGAGAGAAGAATCGAAATGGGATGATAGACTTTTTGACTTCTTTTTATCAAATGTTTGGGTTGCACCTATCCCCGAGAGAGTGTCGATGGCTGGATGGGTTGAGGAAGTTTTATCGGTTATGTCCTGCACAAAACTGCACCCGACATCCGGCCGGCCCGAACGAAACCCTTTCCCCGACGAGAGATCGGTGGCCAGCTCGAAGCATACTCCACGTGCGAAAGAGAGCGCAAGAAAGAGAGAGCTTTGCGACGTTTGCGGTAGTGTGGTACATCATAGCGGTCGTACTTTTGCACACACGTACACGTTCGGCCACGAAGATGGCCCCCGACGGACGACGATGGTGTGCGCAGAGCAGCAGTGTATATGCAGAAACTGCATGCACATGCACATACAATTGCAATCGCGCCACTACGCCATGTACGCCGCGTACGCCCCGGGGGCAAGCGCAATGGACAAAGTGCGCCCCTGGCGCTGGTCCGGCCTCCCTCCCCCCGGCCGGCTGCGTTGTTCCTTCCACTGCAGCACCGGGTATGTGCATTGCATTCTCGGTGCTGCACAGAGAGCCGGAGCACACACAACGACGACGACGACGACGACGGCATCGGCTCGCGGTGTGGTGCGTTCATCATCTTCCGAGCGCTCGTTGCAGAACAGTCCGATTTGCCGTGTCCTTGCAGCTGCACACACGCTGGCTGGCTGGTGGTGCTGCGTACTTTGAAACGGGTGTGTGTACGGTGTCTTGGAGTGCGCGAATGGTGCGCGTTCTGGACCGCAGGGTCTCGCTCTCGCATACAGCCGCGGCGCGCCACTATCTATCCCGCTCGACTGTCGAGCAGCAGCACACTTTCGAGAAGAAGATCTAGCCGGTTTGCTCGATCTGCTGGCTGGCTGGCTGGCTGGCTGGACGTCCCGAGTGATCCCGGGTCCGGGGGATCTGGCCGTGGTGCTCGAGAGTCTTCTGCCACAGTCTCGATGTGGTGAAAATAGTGAAACGGTGCCCTGGAGTTGCGCGTGTTGGCGTTCCAAAAGCGCAAGAAAAATTCGCCTGTTTTGTAGGCAGTGAAATGAAATCCATGCCGAAGTAGCCGAAGATTTTGATTTACTTGTGGTACGTTGCGCCATCGTGTGTGTCCGACTGGCCGCCCTCCCCGGAGCACGTGTTTGCTGCGAGTGTGAACTTGCCAGCCATAGTCAAGAGTGTCACTTTCAAGTCGTGTTTCGCCGGTGTTCTTCGCTCGGGTGTGTGCCCTTTCCGGCGGTGTGCCCGTCCCAGTGTCAGTTACTTGATTTGTGCATCATTGAACATCCGTTTCGCTCGAAACGATACGACTTATTTTATAATCCACTGCTGGGTCCGGTTACTAGCTTTTATCACCTTTGTAGCACCGGATCGAAGGTGAGTGATGTGTGTTCTACAAAAAAAAGAAATTATTACAATATTAACCTAAATCAACGAACATCAGTTTAATTTGCACCTTTCTACGCTGGAATGGCTGATAAAGTTCGCTACCAAAATCAGCTGTACCTGTCGGTGCAAGTTTAAAGCCTAGCAAACTGGCTGGACTGGTGAAAAAAAACCACCTTAAGCCCAAGTCCCTTACTTGGCACCTGTGTTGTGTGAACCCTTGCCCACCGTAAGACTTGCCGTATTTCTGGAATACATTTTTGCATGCCAAAGGTTTTTTTCTTGTGTATTCTTGTTACGGAGGATGTCTAGGATACGGAGGAAAAAAAGTACGACCCTAAAACTAGAAACGCCTCACTGGGAAGAGGGATATCTAAAATCCAGTTATGGGTACTTTCCATAACACACGGGAACGACGCTGTCCGGAAGGGTAAGAGGATTGCTGTCGCTTAGTAGCGTACCGCTTCCTTGAGCGATTTAAATATCAGGTAGGGCGTGGTTTTTTTTCCGTACAACATAACCAATTTGCCAGACCATCACAGAAAAGGTTGATTGTTCTTAGTATTGGTCTAAGCAAAACCTTTTATATTGGTCAACTTCTGCCAAGCAGACAAACTTCGGTCCGTTTCTTTTGGAAAGCTACCTTCTAAATTCGCTTCCATTGCAATTGTGAGCCACTTCTTGCGACGAATCTGATATAGCGTCGATACCATTTGGCCAAGCGAAACTTGTGGCAATTACAACGACAGGGTGTCGTTATTGGAAAAGGTTCGACGAATATATTTCACAAAAAGGAAAAAGGGACCAGGTAGAGGGTAGTCTAGCCGATGGCAAACGTCCAGAGAGGTCTCCCAGGAACACCAAGGTATTTCAAGTTATCAATCGAAAAAGGCCACAACCACGGCACAAGGTCGGACCGGAGAGAGCTTCCTGTTCGCCAGAGCGAGCCACTGCACGGGAGGAGAGGCGCACGGAAAATCGGTGCCAGTATGATTGCAATTTTCATGTTTCCCAGACGGCTCTCACCGCCCGATGCACATTCCCACCGACGGCTGGGTTGGGGCAGGTTGTCGGTACGAGCCCACCGCCCCCTCGGGCTGACGATGCGGATATCCACCCACACACCCACACCACCAAATGCTCGTCTCCAACAGTCTCGTCGCGTATTGGTGGTGCTGGTGGTGGTAGTGGCCGTCTAAAAATATCGATTTTGTCTGCGCTTTTTTGCGCCCGGAGTATGGTGGTTTCCATGAAAACTCCTTTCCCGGCCAAGCCAAGCCTCCTAGCCGCCCCCTCGCGACACACGACGAGCCACGACCCAAGACTCCTCGGAGGGGGGCTCAACATCATCGTCTAGCCGTTGGGGTTGGTCAGAGCCTTCACCGCCCGACGAACGGCGCACCAGGACGATGAGTCGGGGAGCCAATGGGCGAGACAGAGCGAGACAGACAGTGGGAAATGAAGAAGAAAAACGATACCGGGGGGAGCAGCAGCAGCAACGAGTGTCTTATCTACCGGTGGCCAGTCAGCCAGCCAGCCAGCCAGCCAGCCAGCACCATACAACACTACCACAATCGCACACCGGCCGGGCAACAGAGAACGATTCCGGAAAAGTTGCTGTTGTCCTGTTCTGGGTAGCACGGTTCGGGCGGTACGTACACCAACACTACACCAAGGGCAGCGATTTTCCGAGCCGTGGAAACGGATCCCTTCGGGTCACAGACAGACAGATGACGATTTGATGGTGGTGTGTATGTGTTTTGTGTACCTCACGCCCGGAAACTCACCACTGGGTCGCGCCTGGGTGTGCGTGTGTACTGTTCCTTAAACCTGCCAAAATTTTGACTGCTTTTCCGGCTGACTGTTTGTGTACGATGGTTGCGCCATCGCGCTTCATCCCCCAGACGGTGGATACCGTCTGGCGCGGAAGCGACGGGTACGACGGGGACCGACGTCGTCTGGCGCATTTCCAGGATACACAGACTATGTGTGCTGCTTCCTGTGGTGTGGTACGCTGGTGTCGTCGCCGGGAAGCGATTGGAACTCTCGGCGCAGTACATAACGGGGGGGGCTAGAGTTTGGGTAACCCACCCAGCCAGTACACAACCACAAGCAGTCCTTCGTCTTCGTCGCCGGGAAACGGAGCGCAAGGGAACTTCCGGTCTGTTTGAACGTTTGTTCTCTTCCGGGGTTTCACGCTAAAACGGTGGAAAGAAGTGCCCGTTATGAGAAAATCGATTTATGTACAGCTGACTAAATTCACCGCTCCTCGAGGATATGCCGCCACCGTCGTCGTCGTCGTCGGCTGCAACGGAGGCCCCCCCCACGGCTAATTGGTCTCAAAACATTGCTGAGCGCATGAAGAGATGCGTGCGGTGCAACGCTAAACACATACACACTTGGTCCGCTGAAAAACAAGGAACGGAATTAGTTTTTAAATTTAATTAAGTTGAATAACATTCTTAGTACACTTTAGTACACTTTAGTACATTTGATGGCAGTAAGGGCTGGTCTAAAAAGTATCGTGGGATCATTATTTTCTATGCCTGACAGGGTAGGCCCAGACAGCGTTCGATATCGAACGCGAACGCGCTTGGTTTACATTCGATCGTAGTTAACATTGCACGTGTACCACATTCAGTCAAGAGAGCAGTGCCTGTTCGGTCGCGTGTGTAAAATTGCCGGTGGCGAAACTGGCTTTTTTTCTGTTCGGTGCAGCTTCAAATTGGGATTCATTAAAAGCCCCACTGTGTGCAGCAGAATAGTAATCCGAAATACGGTGTCTCAAAAATCTTAGAAACTGTGCGAGAAGCAGCAGCAATACAGAGCGGACCCGCCTCGGCTCTTCACCGTTGGGAAACAGTGCCCAGTGCAACTGGGGTTAGTTAAAGACGGACCATGAAGCTCCGCTTAGCCAAACTCCGAAGACAGAGTAAGAATTCGCTTCCTTTTTTGTGCACACCAATTGTTTATATCGTCCAAACAGGGCCAAAGCCATTTTTTTACCCTGGTTTCGACCGCCCCAAAAAGAATGGGCAAAAGTAAGCTACGCACAAAGTTTCAACGGTGTGACTTTTACCCCAGAACAGCAGCCAATAGCTGAGCATTACTTTGATTATTACAAGAAACCTCAGTTACGCAGGGTCAATCCGATTGATTCGGTCCTCAGAAGCGACAGGCGGCGGTGATCGGAAGCAGATTTTAGAGGGTGGCGGCGGTGGGCGAGAGTGGTTGATTCTGTTCGCGCATGTTGCGTCACGAAATCGCGCGTCCAGAAGGTGAATAACCTGCGAAACAAGCGCATGCACCCACACACACACGATCCCACATTGCCACTGAAACACACACACACGCACTCTCTACTTTTGTGGGCGAGAGATGGGCGAGAGGATGTGTTCGCATCTGCCCTCAAAAAAGCGGACCCCTCCGGGGGTCGCGCCTTCCTGGCTCCTCTGTTCTTTCCTGTTCGGTGATGGGATTTTTGATGGGTGTACCGTTGCTGCGGGAAGTGCGATGGGCGAAGAAAAGCTCCGAAAACGCAAGACCACTGACCAGAAGTAAATCTAAAAAAAGAAGACATGAAACGCAACCCACACATCGATAAGTCGCAAAAACAAGCAACAAAAGGGTACAACAACATGGCAGGGAGTAGGCGAGAGAAAGAAAGAAAGAGAGAGAGAGAGAGAGAGAGAGAGAGAGAAAGAGAAAGAATTAGAAAAGGAGGGGGCCTAGCGCCCGCGCGCACACACAACGAAACGCGCACGCATCGCGGTCGACGACGTGCGAGTGTGTGTGCGTGCGGAGTGAAAATAATCATTTCGCGAATTTTTCGCAAACCCCGCCACCACCCCCCGCGATGGGTTCGACAACACCATCGTCGGCCACCATCTGTTGGTATGCGATTTTTTTTCCGCTTGCCATCGCCAACTTGCGGCGGTTGCGCCAGTCCAACGGCTTTGCTTCTTTAACAACGTGTGCGCAAGATCTGCTGGTGGTGTGAATCCTTTTTGCAACAAAGTGGGCCCAAAGGTTGGCTCGCAGGGGTTTTGAAATTTACCGATTGTCCGTTCGATTTCGTGTGGGGATAAGGCGTGACATTTAGCAACAAGGAGACCTTCCCAGCAGCATGCTTTGATACGCGCAATATCACTTCCGTTAAAGGGCGATGTGGCTGCCAGCCGTAACATTGTGCACGTGGCTCTGACTCCGAGCTGACTCCGAGGATGCCTCTGCCTGTGGTTTAATGTTGTCAGGACGCACAGGACGACACGCACTCCTTCGGACCCCAGGCACTCGTCTTTCACCGTCATCAATCAGCAACACGCTCATCATTGTTGTTTAGTAGCGTTTGCTTGTGTTGATGGTGTGCCGCGGTTGCCGTATCGGGCGTTGGTGTGTTGGTATCCCGTAATACCGCTTCTGCGGAACATAGAGAGCGAGACAGAGAATGAGTGAGAGAGGTAGTATGTAGTGTGTGCGCAAAGATTGGGATCGTCGGTACGCTAGTAGAGTATGATGATATAGAATACCCTGCTGCGCGCGTGGTTCTTCCGCAGTCAGTGGCTTTCTGCATGGCTCTCGGGAACACTAGTGCGGTGTTTGGGAGGCTTCCTCCTCCGTTGTAGCATCGACCGACGTTGCGTGAGGGGGTTGGCCTACCCCGCAGTGGCATCCGTGCGCGGGCTTAACATTTCGTGGCGTGTGCGGATCTACGAAAGCCGGCTGACAGGTAAAACCTTCAACACGCGCACGGAAAGTATCTGTTTTTTTGTTTTGTTGGTGGCTTAACTCTGGTGGCAAAAGTATTTTGCGCAATCCTCTCTCTATCGGTGGTGTGTGCGTCGTGAGAAAGGAAAAATAAGAGACCGAGAAAGAGAGAGAGAACAACAGTTATGTTGGTGATTTGGCTTGCTGCGAGCGATTTGGTGTGTCAATCACAAACAAAGAAAAGTCGCATGAAAACCGCGAATCTCCTGTGAAGGTCACTAGACTTAAGTTTTTTGACCTCTCGCACACCGATGCACGGGGCGGGGGATATTAGTACACACCCATGGCAACAACCCCCCACCCCCGCGCGAAAATTTGGGTGTGTAAGGGACGAACGTGCAAATGTTCGTGTTGGCCAGCAAGCGACGGGATGATCCGTTGTAACCCGCTCCTTCCCCGCCGCCGCCGCCGGGGGCACGGTCCAAGATCGGTGCTTAGTTTCGGTGCGAAAGTCTCTTCATCTTTCGTACACATTCCCCGGCAGCACTGGTTCGGCCCCCATTTGTGGCGTGGTTGTGTTGTGTGCCGTTGCGAATTTTATCCCCCAAAAAGTGATACCTATCCCCACCACACCACCACCACACCACCACCACATGATCCGACCACAGGGCCCCCACAGATTCAAAGTGTTCCAAAAACTCCCTCGCTTCACTTACACAATTAGACAGGATTTTGGGCACACAACTGGCAGGGCTATGTAGATTTGGTGGATGTATGCGTGTGGTGTGCACTGAATTTTGACAACACACGCGCGCCATGACATGCGTGTCACTCGTTTTCCAATTGTCCACTTGTTACACACTCCCGACCGACGTCCATCCTTTCGGCAGAGGGCGAAGACATTCTGCTGTTTAGTAGGAAGCCTCCATTGTTTCCCCAAAAAAATCGGGGCACAAAACTCTATTTTTGCGGTTCGGCGCGAAGGACTCAGCGTGCGTGGTGTGGCTCCGGGAGTTCCGATACACTCACGCATACTTGCGCCGCACGATTCGCGAACAATTTCCGCGAACTCACTACGTTCGAGCGCGAGAGCTCTCGCTGCGCTGTGTTGGTGTTAAGTGCGAACCAGTCCGCCGCGGTCGGTAACTCAACGGCCACTTGGAGGTTGCATGTAAATTTTAATTACATTTTTTCTGTACTAACAATTTCTTTCCGATGCAGTGGAAACCGTAACCGAGCCGCAGAAAAATAGTAGTAGTGGCGTCCGACATTAATCCCGCTTGGTCGGGGAATGGAAGCAAGTCCCTCACAACACAACACAACAACAACAACTGTCAGTGGGTTTAATCCTGTCTGCTCCCCATCATATTCTCGATCAGTGCCGTCTCCCTGCACAACGAAGAATCACGCTCACGCCCCACAAAATGCTGTGCCCTAATTAATGCTCAGGGACAATCTCTGGTGTGCCTCTATCACCAATTGATTGAAGATAACACTTCACTTCCAACGCCTTCAGCTTGACTCGGTTTTGCGAAAATCACTTGCACCGTGCTTCTGAAGCCTCCGACATCTCACGCTACACTGCGCCGGGGGCTTACCTGTCACTGCCGTGGTCAGTTTCACTTTCAATACGCCGATACCAAGTCTGCGAAATTCAACTCCGAATGCCGAAGCGAGATGGCCAGATCGTTCCCCGGACTTGCGGTACTGTGCAGCCTTAGTTTTGTTTGCAAAAACAAAAAGTCGCGCACCAACGTTCACCACACATTTCAACGTTCGCTAAAGCACCGCGAAATCTGTGCCACTAAAATCCGACGCTGCCGCGTGTACACTGTTACCGAAACACGGTCCGCGATCGGCCGGTGGTGCGGCGCACAAGAGAGCGACATCATTCGCGCGGAGACCTTGGCCCGATTTTTGTGTTCGCCGAAAGATTATTCGCGCACGCACACTCTGGGCGGGTTGTGCGAAACGCATGCCGCCGCCGTCGGCGTGCGCGTGGACGTCTGGTTCCGGTGCGTCACCCCGCACCGACTTGTGCGGAAAGAACTGTGTGCAGAAAACCGAGAAACCAAATGCAAAACTAAAAAAACAGCAACACCAAGAACCACACACACACCTATGGGCGTCGTGTGTGCGCGCCCCCAGGGCTAGCCGGATGAAGCCCCGTCTCTGCCAAAAGCGAGCAAAAAGAGGGAATGGAAGACATAGCAAAAAATCGCAACGCATCGCGCGAGGTTCACGTTTTTCTAGGCCACCGTCGTCGGCTCGCGGTGTCTAGCGCACCGCACGCACTGTGCGATTGCGTATAGTGTTGCGCATATTACTAACACGCGCGAACGGCGCCGTGACCTACTTTACGCGAGGGGCGCGCGAATTTTGCTTACGCACCGTCCGCCTCATCGCGCCGCGAACCGGCCTCGCGCGCGCGGCCTGTAAATGGCGGCGTCCTATCAACCCGGTTTTTGATACGCGCCAGGCAGAGCGCGAGAGCAGCGCAGCGTCAACGGTGTGAGAGCGAGCGTGCGAGACGGCTGGCCGGCTGGCCGCGCGTGTCGAAAAAAAAGTGCGAGAGTGCGTTTGCGATTTTTTAACCACTCACCACCACCGCCCCGTGCTGCGTGTGTGCAAAGTGCGTGTGGCCGCGCGCCGCCCGGCTTTGTTTCTCGCGGGTAAAAGTTCGCAAAAAAGATCCGTACTAGCCGCCGCGTGCGTGTGGGATCCTACTCGCAACGCGCGCTGAGAGAAATCGTCGCAACTGGGAGAGCGTGAGTACCGCGTGGCCATTCGCCGCCGAACGGAACAAACCGCGGTGAGATACACGCGTACCTCACGGGCGTTGGGGATGCGATGCTGCTCGCACGCCGCCGATCGTGAGCTCAAATTGCCGTGGATCGAGTTTTTACGGCATGCGATCATTTCTTTCCTCGCTTGATCTTTTCACTCCCCCCATAGAAACTAGGAGTAGGATGTAAATTACATCAAAAATAAACTAGAGTTCATAAATACGGCCCAGTGCGGTATGTGCGAGATGCCAAATACCACATACAATGCACTGTAAAACATATCAACGATGACACATCGTATAATTGTATTTTTTTTTCCGTACATTCACTACAGAAATGGCCGAAGGTAATGGTGAGGTTGTTGAAGAGATGGCAAATCAGAAATCTGGCGAGGGGGGCGACGGCGAACGAACGCAGGACTACTCAAAGCTGTTGGAATATGGATTACACAAGATGGTAAGATCATCGCACGTGCAGCCAGAGTGCGCTGGGGTTGTACAGTTTTCGCGGTATCGAATCTACTCCGAATCTACAGGTCGCGGGGCGGTTGGACGACATATACAAAACTGGCAAACTAGCCCACGCTGAATTGGACGAACGGGCACTCGACGCGCTGAAAGAATTTCATGTAGAAGGTGCCTTGGACGTACTGGATCAGTTCCTAGACTCAAACCTCGAACATGTGTCAAACAAATCGGCCTTCCTATGCGGTGTCATGAAAACATACAGGTAAAGGACGTTCGGTGCAAGATGGGAGAGGAACTGGGCACACGTCGCCCAATGGAAAGTCATCGTGCGGGTTTTCAATCTTCTTCCTACAGGCAAAAGGTTCGAGCAACGCAACAAGGACAACCCACACCGCCTGTTACAGTGCAAGCGAAAGGACCGGACGAGGATAAGATTAAGGCGATCCTGGAGCGAACCGGATACACATTGGATGTCACAACAGGTAAGATGAACAGTCTGTGGGGAGTTATTTTTTCCGCATGAGTTTGGCTTAATTTTTGCCTTTCGTTGCCTTACTACTTTCCCCAGGACAACGCAAGTACGGTGGACCTCCCCCAAACTGGGAGGGCAACACACCGGGAAACGGTTGTGAGGTGTTCTGCGGCAAAATACCAAAAGATATGTACGAAGACGAGCTCATCCCGCTGTTCGAAAAGTGCGGTAAAATTTGGGACCTCCGATTGATGATGGATCCGATGACGGGCACAAACCGTGGTTACGCATTCGTTACCTTCACCTCACGGGACGCTGCCTCGAATGCCGTACGGGAGGTAAGTTTTTCTGTCGTCAGTACTGCGTCCTTGTTTTCGATTGATTTACTGTCAAGAGTTGTGTACTACAATGCCGGTACACTAATTACCCTTCACCGTTCCCCACAACTCCTCAACGTTCCCCGTAGGTACATCGGTACCGTAATCGTAATAATGGATCCCCAAAACCACCCGCCCTAGTTTCATCTCCCCACACCAATCGGTCCCTCTATAATGACCGTTCCATTTGGTTTCCATTCGCAATTCTTTAGGAGTTATGGTCTGTCACGGCAGCACAACTTCTTTGATCTACTTTGGTTTGGTTTCGTAAAAGTTAAAATCCTTTTGTTCATTCTAATGACAATACTTCCGTACCGCCCTGTTTTGTGCTTTATTCCTTACCCAAGTTTTCATTTTAGTACTTTTCCTCTAGTTGCCTAATAATATGATTTGTTTGCACATAAAGGAAACAAACCAACAATTTGTACTAATACATTGGAAATAGATATTAAATGTAGTTTACTTTTTTTTAGTACGTGTTCCTGTCGTCAAACGAGATCAAAACAGTAAATGAAAAAAAAAACGAAACCCATTTTCCATCTCGAACATTTGCCAAAAAAGCAAAAACTATCTTCTATAACATATGCAATGGTGGCCTTCTGTTTTGCAACGATGGTGTTGAGTGTAAAGGTGATTGGTGTGTATGTTCTTCAGGGTAGAAATTGACTTTACATAATTACACTGCTTAATATGTTTAGGACGTTCAATAATCAATATTGTGGTCTGTCAGTCCTTCTGGATTATGTTACTGTTATCGATGGCATAACCGAGATGAACTACATTTTATGAAGTATTCATTCTGCTTTCGAGCGCAAGGAACTGATCGAGTGTCATTGTCAAAATCATTTAACACTCCTATTATCGTTAGTATCTGAAATTACTATGTTATTTTTGTTAAACACACGGAGTATGTCGAATGCAATACGGTGGGGGTGACTGTTGCTGTTGCTACGCATTTAAGAAAATACATTTTCGATAGATCTTCCTGCGCCAGTTGTGCAGATGCTAGCACATGACAGCATTTGTTCCGTGCACCACTGCAACGGTCCGCTTTTTTCCCTTTGGAGAATGTAGCACACTTTAGATTCTGATGTTCGATAAATTGGCACGTGTCGCGGGAACAACCCTTCTGGTTTTGGGCGAATCATATAGATAAAAGGAATACGAAAAATATGATTAAACCGACGGTATAATCAACGGCGAGGATCCATCCCCGGTTTAGTTGGTTCCTTGACCGGAAGATATCGATCACAGCGCTGCCGCTGCTACTTGCTGTCATTTATTTATTTCTTTTCTTCGTTGCCTGTCATGTTTTTCCCGTTTTCGTTTCGCGTTTGGTCTGTTGCTGATGAACTAACGGTATCTCTTTGCTAAATGCACCGAAGCCGGTGGTCGTTTCGACTGTTTGCACCATACGGTTGTTGTATTGTGTTGTGTGTCTCCTCCAAATGGTATTTCGGGGTCTGTACCAACATCCGTGACGTGCAACCGAAAATGCACTTCCTGTTTGCAAAATAACGGGGTTCACGCGCCATACGTCGATAATCGGTTCCACTGAAAGTTTACTGGAACGAGCATATTCGGTGGTGAAAGGATCTGTAGAAAAACTACTTTCTTCTTCGGTGTCGTTGACCAGCTGGCTGCTTTTCTTCTGTCATGACACAAACGAATGTTTTCGGAGAACTGGCAGTTCATTCAAGCGTTTGTAACACTTTTATAAAAAGTAGTCTAACACTGTACAGCTGCTGCTATTCCTTGTAATCGCATCGAATTCCGCATTCCATGCAGCGTCGAATAAGCGACGCTTTCTTTCTTTCTCTTGCCCAAGCTTTTTGCTCGAAGGCTACATTTTACATGTACGATTTTCGAAATAGTAAGAACGAAGAGGGCCACAATAGTAGTCAAATATGTTTCCGATAAGCTGCCAATAAGCTTTTATAACACAGCTTATTGGCTATATATGTATGAAATGTATGTATACGCGTATCCGAGTGACAGCGATTGTTAAGGTAAAATTAGCGAAAGGTGCAATAATCATTAACCTTCTTTCTACAATATTACCTGTATAATTTCCTAGTATCATAGAATATTTGTTTCTGTGCCATATGCAATAAGAATAGAAACATATAATGTCAAATGATCGATATGTTTTGTTGCACAATGTCAACCAATTAATCATTACACTTCAATGGCATTTCATTTATTTTTCAACTTTTTGATTTTCTTTTAATTTCGTTTTGCGGGTGTAGATTCCGTCCTTACTTTCGATACAAGCATGAGCATTTCGAGACTGCCTATCTTTTTCTGTTTTAGAACAACAACAGCAAATCTATTCGGTTACTTAAGTTTTTATGTTTTTATTTGTTTGGTAAACACTTTTGTTTTTATTGACTGAATTATGTTTAGAAAAATCCTAAATGTATTTATTAGTATTGATGAAATGGTAACAGTTTTTTGAACTGTACATTTCCGTTTAGTTTGGGTTTATTTTTCCTCCTATCCATCATACACCATCCAATCAGTTCAAAATTGTATAGTATCCTCTCTACCATTAACTATCTCTCTATTTGTTCCCACCTTACACGTTCAATGTCGTTTCAGTGAGCTACTAAGGAAAAAGTAAGCTGCTGAATCGACGAACTGATTCGGTCAAAATTTTTATATCATTTTTGTTCACCAATTATTTTTTCATATCTGTTACCCCACAGCTCAATAATTATGAAATAAAGCCCGGCAATTGTTTGAAAATAAATGTAAGCGTGCCGAATCTGCGCCTTTTTGTAGGCAACATACCTAAATCTAAAGGAAAAGAAGAGATTTTAGATGAATTTGGTAAACTAACAGGTAAATCATGTTCAAAATTGTCTTATTTTTTTCTTTCTTTACTATACTTTTAAAATGATAGCTATACTTTATTTATGTTTTCTTCGTTTCCTCGTTTATTACAATCCTACAACGTATGTTAATGCGTTTCCTGATTTTTTTCAGTTTACATTTATGGTTTTTATTAATGATTAGCCTTTAAGAAAAAAGGAAATTAAATGAATCGTAAATGAATAGTACATTACGATAGTTTGCGCAACGGAGGATTATGAACGAACGAATCTACACATACAGAAGAAAGTTCTTGCCTTTTGAATGAAATTGAAATTTCAAATGTACAATGATTTGAGAACAACTGCTCACGCGAAAAAAGTAGAGGCAACTGCGACTCAAACATGTGATAACATGTTTTGGAGCATTCCGAGTTTATTCAACGAGTGTACTAATGTTGTTACTATATTTTACCAATTAATTATCTTGCTCATCTCTTATACCAGCATTTGATATATAAGTTCGCTAAGCTTCGCATTAAATGCAAACATGCATATTCTATGAATTTTAATGTAATTAAAATTCGATTATGCTAATACATAAGAACAACACATCTATGGTTTTCTTGCTTCAGCGATTCTTGTAACTTTATCGAACAGATTTTGTTTCAAGTGTTTCAAATTATTTCTTCAAACACCACCCAAAAAAACTTGAAAGAGTTCAACCATTCCCAAACACACGAAAAAAAGGATTGGAGTTTGACCAGGCTTGACAAGATTTGTGTCAAACATCATATAAGGACTTATATGCAAATTTTGACAATTACATTATTAATAAAGCAACTATTTTTATTTGATGTTGCGTCTGTTTCAAACCAAACTTAATGGTCTGTAGCTGAAAGAAGTCTTCTATTTCATGTTTCCATTCGCTTATCGTATCTTCGCATAGATAAAATGAAAACAGTTGACTGACGCTTCTTTAAAACATCACTCAATTTAGTTGATGGCATTTACAGAATTCTATGGTTTTTGCCTCGTCAAACAAGTAGCACATTTTGGCTCCGCATTGTGTTTTACATTATTCTTGTCTGTTTGTTTAATTAATATAAAAACTTAAATCACCTCATAAACCTCACTTCTCGTACAGCTATACCACCAATGCAATCACATTGACATACTCATCTTGTTCCGATTTTCACTTCGTTCAAAGACCAGGTGTGGCACGAATAAAACAGTTTTAACGTGTCTATTTTTTTTTTCAAATTAACGTCTTTTTTCACATTAATCCATTACATACACAGCTCTGCCTGCCATGTAAGATCAAAAATTAACACCAATCTACAGCGAATTGAATCACTTTTAATATTCTTTTATATTCTAGCATCGATAATCATTAAAACAGCCACACTTTTTCATGAATTAAGGTTATCTCCAGTCATTATAATAAAAAAAAACTTGAAATTATTTTGAATATAGTAATTCATGTCATATCTTTTGTGCAAATTGTGTCAAATTGTTTTTCCTACGCCATTTTATAATTTCACTTGTGTCCTTAACATAGAAATTCAAATCTAGTTTTTGAGTTTTTGAATCCCATATCATACGGGTGCTTAGTACAACAATCCATAAAAAATGTATGATTCTTTGTTTTAGTTTCACATCACACCTGATATTTTTTTTCTCTTGCTATGGGCTCCACCTCAACATCACTCATTACGCATTCTCATTGCTCCCACAACAAATTGGCATTGTTTTGTAAAATTTTGTTTTTGTTGTTTTTATTTTGTTTTGCTTAATGGGAAATTCTAATTATTGCAAACCGCCCCCGGATGAAGCTTTTCGTAAATGAACCCTTAGATCAGGAAAAAACAACAAACCGTAAAACAATGATTACATCAGGAGTGAATGAAATGTATCTCTCTCTCTTTCTTCCAACCTCTCTACTACAATATCCGCTTCCAGCTGAATGATTATGAAATTCGGAATGGCAAAAAGATTGGTGTAACGATATCGTTTAACAATCACCGACTTTTTGTCGGCAATATACCTAAGAATAGAGATCGCGATGAGTTATTAGAGGAATTTGCGAAACATGCACGTAAGTTTCAACTTTCGACGAACCGCTAAATTCCATAGTATTGAACGACATCAAATTGGTTGCGAGTTAATACTAAACGACATGAACGCTAAAAGTATACACGAAAGGAAAGGAGAATGACGTTTGCCCATTTTTGATGCGTGTTGTAGAATTGAATTGGACCCTTGGAAGCACGTATTTCCAAAAGCTGAGAAAATTGGTATTTGACAAAATTTTTCGTATTCGAGAAAACAACAACATAACAGAATTGCTTACGTTGCAGGAAATGTTTCTCTTGAATCATCTTCTTCGCCAATTTCTGCAATATTTTTTTTCCCAATTGACTACGATATCGGTAACTGTATTGGCATTGGATTTTGATTGTTGTTTTCTGGTTTCATTACATTTTTATCACTTACATTGTTACATTCTTTTTTTCTATCGTTATTCTTTGTTTTGATTGGACAATGTTTTACAATTGGTTTGAAATTATAATTGGTTTTTATTAGAAAATTGAAATATCAACAAATTATATAATGCATATTATGGTGAAACGAAAAACGAAAAACCATTTCACGCTTAGAAAAAAAAACGATCTGTATCTGTAACAACATTGGCTTGACAAATGGTTTCGCTTGGCAATTTTGGTGTGAGTGTGACAAAGTTTTTCTGCAATGCTTTACAGAAAACATTTGCTCATAGCTAACGCATTCAATAAAGATATAACGTTCTGGTTTTTCGTTGTTCAGTTCTAGCCCGACTGCGTGAATGTGCGTGTGTGTTCTCAAAATTGTTTGCAAAATTTGAAATTTCTTGACAAAACTACAAAATGCACTCAAATTAAGACCGTTGAATCATCACGTGTTTGCACATAATGTAGCAGTGTATCGAAATAATGACAATCACGTGATGTTTCTTATAATAGTAGGTTAAAACCAAAATTAGGATGAAAATATTCAATTAGGCAAAACATTTGAATGTTGGCGCCACCTCATGGAAACAAATTTCTAAATTTCCATCCTCAGTTCTGTAGCTTTACAATTTCGTAAATAAAGAAGTCAAAAAAACTCCAAATCATGTGCCAAAATCGCTTTTAATAGCTGTTGAAAAGAAAACTTTGAAACAAAAAAAAACAACCGTGTAACATATTTGGCAAATTCGCAATCAATCGAAGGAATTGGATGTTTTCTTGCTAAATAATCTTTTCCACTAGTCATCAATTGGTCCACTTTTCGGCAACCATAGAATTGTTGGGCTACAGTATCAAGAAACTCTCCCAAAGATTTGGTCCGTCCTATTGTAAAATTGTGCAACACATTGCACTCACATGTGGCTTGATAAGTATATGAACAATAATCAATTTTATTGCGCTCATTTCGTCACCCACGGTACAAATCTGGCAATGAACAGCTCGCCGATCGTGTTCTTTGCTGCGCGCTGCACTAGTTATTGAATCCAGCAAAGTAAAACTGATCTGATGTTTTTAAATCGAACCGTATATCGAATCATTTTTTTCACTTTTAACACAATCTTCAACCACAAGTTAAACGGCGGAAACGAATAATGTTACAACTTTTGGATTAAGCAATGTTGGTACGCTGGCACCAAAATCGAGATATGGCGTAATCAAGAAATAGTTTTTAAGCATCTGCACATCCTGATCAAGCGACATTTGGTTCTCGACGTAATGACTGGAGAACTTAGGTATCATACAGCATTTCTTAGTAAACACCACCAACGCACCAGTGTTGTGTTATAGATGGAGACAGTTTGCTTTGAAATCGTAGTCTGATATATATATTAGATTCTTCTATTTAATCCTACAGAGGTGTTGTACATGCTTAATTTTTTACCACTGCCATGTATACCGATGATATATATATTCTTATATATATATTCTTGTTTCTGTCACCTATTGTTCTCCTTTCTTTTTTACCTTTGCTCTATTACAATCTCTTCTCCAACGTACCCAATTAATTAAAATACTTGTCTACTCTAACTGTGAAGAATATTTTACTGTATGTTTTTTTTATCGATTCTTCTACCAATAATTCCCCTATCCAATCTAAAATTTACACACTCCGCCAAAGACATAGTTCTTCTTTTCCACCAACATTATTGTTTACCATTGCCAGATTTCCCCTACAAAGACTATCGAATTTTTTATCAAAGTATCAGACGAACGGTTTATGAACAGCATCTGCTCTATTATAAAAGCGTTTTGGCAAGTGAATTGGACTTAGAAAGGCAAATATATTGTAATATATACATAGAACGTGGCATTGATATATTTGGCATATTTAAAACATTTTTTTTTTCATTTGAGTGAAATTATTCAGAACTGATGGATTTTCTTATCGCAAGTTTTTGTGTTTCCATTGAAAAACTATTGCGTATGGAATAGTTGAGGCAAATTTTAGTCATTTTACAATTGCCTACAAAAAATGTTCATCGTATTTACATTAAATTATTCGTCTTCCAATAATGATGGAAGAAAGAAACATTAGGAAACGAAGAATTTAAGTAACAGTAGTAATTGCCTAAATCTGCTTACTTTATGCACTCTTTTTCCTTTGTTTATATGAAATGAATACTAATCTAATTTCCTTTATCGTCTTTTCTCATCTCCAATCATAATCAAACTGATTCGATCTTTGTACGAATCTTCCTGATCAAATTCGTCGCAACGACAACAAAATGTTTTCTTACAGCGGGACTTGTTGAGGTAATTATTTATAGCTCTCCAGACGACAAGAAAAAGAATCGAGGATTTTGTTTTCTCGAGTACGAATCACATAAAGCAGCCTCTCTGGCCAAGCGACGACTGGGAACCGGAAGGATAAAGGTACGGTGTGGTTTTTGTTTTGAACGTGCCAAAAGTATCATATATCATTCCACTATATATTACGTTTTATATATTTAAATTTTATCCATCGGAACGATAGGTATGGAATTGTGATATAATAGTAGACTGGGCGGACCCGCAGGAAGAACCGGACGAACAAACCATGAGCAAGGTCAAAGTATTATACGTACGAAACCTAACACAAGACACTAGCGAAGAAAAGCTAAAGGTAAGTAGTGAAATTCACGTGCTAAGTTGGTTTGCTCCACAGAAAAGTTGTTGTTCACGTTAACGATCATATGGGTATCTCTTGATTAACAATAATATGCGCACCATTTTTCTACAGGAAAGTTTCGAGCAATTTGGTCGCGTCGAACGAGTGAAGAAGATAAAAGACTATGCATTTGTTCATTTTGAAGACCGTGATAATGCCGTCAAAGCAATGAAAGATTTGGATGGCAAGGAGATTGGTGGATCTAATATAGAAGTAAGCGTTTCGTGTTTAGAACAAAATTAATCCCTTAACAACAACGTATCTGTTTACCTGCTTTGTTTATAAGGTATCTCTAGCTAAACCCCCGTCCGATAAAAAGAAAAAAGAAGAAATCCTGCGAGCCCGTGAAAGGCGCATGACTCAGTTTCTACAGACTAAAATTGGTATAGTGAGGTACGTCTTTTTTTGGATTGAGTACGCGTAGAATGCGATTTCTAATGAACTTTTACAGTTCGGTACCATCTTTTCCCAGCATGTCACCACACCATCCTGGTATGATGCCTGGCGCTATGCCCCCATTAAGAGTTCCCAGTGGAGCTGGCGGTGGTCCAAGAGGTGCCCCGATGAGGGGAGCAGGCCCGATGGGCCGTGGCGAATACGGTAAGTGGTTTTATTGTTCTTAACACACGGTTATTATTTATTTAGGCCTTACGATTGGCACTACTGTCCATTATACTGAAGCTATTCTGTAGTGATATGTATCGTAATCAAAACGTAAAATTCAAATTAAATTCATCGAACTATTACGAAACAAAACAATCATATTGGCGGTGCTGGCTTCAAGAAGTCACCAAGAGTTGATTCCTCATATTAATCAAACGTGGATGATTGTCCTAATTGTAAATGTAAGATCAACGCAATTGTTAATAGCCAAACACCACTTATAATCGACTGAAAATTATCTAACTGAGAAAGAAACGGCAACTTAAGCAAAGCAATGATACTTTAAGCAATATTTTTTTGGTCTTCCAAAGAAAGCATTAAAAATGACTCTTGTATCTTCTCTCTACTAACTAACACCCCTGATTGGGGGTTGACCGACTGTTCTTTTAGTACTCGGATTGAGTGCAAATAGAGTCACGGAGTAAATTAAATGAAATAGTAAATGAAATCGATTGAAGTTTTGGTTGACAATTTTATAATGTTCGTTTATCTAAAACATTTTCCTTCTTCATTTCATATTGAGTTGTTTCTGTTTTCTTGTTTTTTTTACTTTTTTACATTTTGTTGTTTTCTTCAACTCACCTTATAATATGTCCTTCCCACAAAAATGTACATTATGGAGTCTCAGATTTTTGCTATTGTTCTTCAAGAACCGTATGCATGATCCAAACCAGAAAGGAAAAAGGAAAAGCAAACTATATCTTGCTTTAACTTGTCCAATTCTATCTCCTGCGTATTTACGTGATTCCCTTTTGTATGTCTGTCAGCTGAAAAGGGAGTCTTGCGATTTGAAAACGTTAGAACATTGTAATCGATGAAGCAGGTTAACATATTTGGAAAAATGTATGTAGTGCATTTGCCAGTTGAATGTACTTTTCTTTAAAACACACCCGCGTTAATCCATTCCATAAGAAAAAATAGCCAGTAGATATAAAATATGCGTATATATAAACATATAAGACATAATATTGACATTGCATGATTTTTCAATTGACGTCTGCCGATAGCTGGCAAAATTATGATTAATTTAGTATAAAAAACTGTTGTTGTTTATTATAATTGTTGCAATGAGAAGAAAAATACTACAAAACAATCATAGCTTATATTTACTGTTATGTAAGAGTAGAAAACCTAGACGCGATAAGCAAATACTTTGTCAAACATTTATTAAATCATGCATATTGATTGTGTTTGGGTGATCTTTGTTAAAGTCACTTCAAAACACAACAAAATATGACGCGTATTAGCCCAAAGTACAGGCCATATTGGATTTTAAAGCGTTCAACACCAATGTTAGAAAGTGCAAAAGTTTAAATCATCAACTTTTGAAATTTATTTTTCAAATAACAACATTCTTCCTTAATTTGGAAGCCATTTGGATTAGGCTCATGTTTATGATTTAATTAGAAAATATTGTATCTTTCTTCCTAACACTAAAATGAACTCCCTTCGGCCTTCGGTATTTCAAGTAAAATGTCAGTAAAATGTGTATTTGCATGATTTGTTGTTGTAAGCATTGATTTTTGTTATTATTATTGCTTAGACTGTAGCGAACAAGTAATGCAAAATGTTCTAGATCGATTGTCTTACATTGAGATGGTGATTTTAATTAACGCCATGCCATTCTACGTCTTTCTTGCAATGAGTACTTTATGGACCGAGTCAATATATAGCAGTGCTACATGCGTACCAATTAGTGTTTTTTATGAGATTGCATTGGCAGTAGTTTGTAAAATGTCTCTATGGAACAATCAACTGAAGTATTCACTAAGTAACTTAGTATTAGTTCAACTACAAATCCTTTATTCGTTGGGTAAGTAAAGGTTTCCAAAAAACCTGAAGTTTTTATACTGCCTCGTTAAGAGCATAATAAGCTCGTTGAAATGATATTGAAGTGTTAAGCATTTTAGTTATTCAATTATAGTTTTATTGGTACTTTGATTTCAAAGTTTTTGTTCGTTTTTTTATATTTGATGTATGCAATATCATTTACTATTGATACAATAATACATTGATTTGAAGAAGGTGGGAGAAGAGAACAACTCGCGCCACGACGAAATGTTGAAACATATCTGTAGCTTATCGATAGTTCGGGTTTCTTTCTGAATTCAATTCAAAATTATATCAAAATTATAGTTTGAGCCATTTAAAAATCATTTTAAATTTACATTTTAGGACTTATCTTCGGGCAAAATTTCAAAATTCGATACGAAAAGTACAGGCAAAAGTTTTCATATGTGTTGTTGCTAATGGACGTAACGTTGAGATTGGCCAAAACCAGAACAAAAGAAAGTTGATAACAAATGAGCTTGATTTTATGGTAGTGTACTCCATCGTTACGTTCATGCTTATGATGCTGAGCTCACAGAGTGCATTTGTTGGTTCTATTTTCTTCTTTTCTATTTCTTGTTCCTAATTTGATCATCTTCACATAATGCAACTGGTGCATCTTACAATTCTGTACAACTATAACGCCACATTTAACGAATATATCTTGCAATTCGTGCATTTTCCTTCGCAAAACGCATATACAAAATATAAAACAAAATGCATCTCTTGTGGCCCATCATCTGCGGTTGCGGATACGAATGTAAATCACTTTCGGTTATCTCATCTACGCCATGCGCATACACATGCAATACACGTTCGTACTAATGTGCGTCGATGCACTTCGGCAATGGATAACATGCGTTGGATCAGAATACGACTACGATTGTTACGGTTACACGGATTATCCTCACCGAGGCTTAGGATCAACTGGGTACTACGAGCCGACTTACTATGACGAATACTACCGTGCTGGTTGTTACGGTGACGGAGGCGAATTTTATTTTGATTTCCCATCAAGTGCAACGGCGGCGGCAGCAGCTGCAGCTGCTGCCGCCGCCGCAGCAGCAGCATTCACCTCCGGATCTGGGCACCATGCGCCGGCACACCATCATAGTCACAGTCACAGTCATCATCATCATCATCACCATAGTGCCGCTGCCGCCGCAGCACTTGCCGCCTCGGGAGCACGTAACAGTTCGGTGGGTGCAATAGGCCGCAGGTTGAAGTTGTTCTAGTCGCGCACCCGTTAAATAATCGAAATAACGAAAAGTATCAGCGTAACCAACCTAACTGCAAGTAAGGGTAGACACCACGTTCACGACTGTATTAACACTGCTGGTACTAGCCTTAACCGCAACTGCGGAACGTTTTGCTGAAACAATTCGCATTGAATTGGAATGGCAAGAGTGGACAAGTGGGCCCTTGTTAATAAAATGGAATATAGAACATACATGCAGTACACATTAGCTGAACGGGTTTACACAAAGGCAAAATACAGCAGGTTCGATGATACCCTGTATACTTAAAAATATGTCTCATTAATTGCGCTTTTTAGTTATGCTTTAGTATTTTTTACGCTGCTAAGCTTTTAGTTTTTAGACTAGAATCTACATGATCATCTTGCCAACAGTATATAATATGATCTTGGAATTGGTTATTTTTCGATTGTTTATCTTGAAAATGTTTTGTAAAATGGTTCCTAAACTTCTTCTTCGTTTAAATGTCAATTTCACGAAATTTTTGCAACAGTCGAAATGTTTTATAGTTAAATGATTGTGCTTCACACAATATTCTTCTGGTACTAAACGAATAAGGTTTTAAACCACCCCTCTTTGCTTATGCTATTGTTTTGAAGTATTCAATCAGTTCTTTATGTTCGGTTATATTCTCTTTGTTACCTATTCTACCTTCGCTAATGCCAGTTCAGAACAACGTCAGCAGCCACAATACTATAAGTATTTATTGATATGTTTTTTTTTTATTTTTCTAACGCGTTTTTGCTTTTTCTTTTTCGTTCTCTTTTCTTTTATGTTAAATCCCTTCCTTTAAAATCGCCCTGTTATATTGTTGCATCCAATGCAATCAATAAACCGTATGAATACATGTATGTGATTATGTGTGCAATCGCAAACGTTGTTAATACTGAAATACTGGACTGTTGATCGTTACGCGCTGGGTGGATCCGATGCGTGATACTTTCACATTTTCAATCTGTGATCAATCAAAAACTTCTACGTTATCGCCAACACCTACTTACACCACCGATCGCAACATCTTATAATACACTACGATCATCTGGACGTTGTGCCTCATCGTCATCTGGACAAAACGACGACAACATATCGGTTGGGTGCGCGCAACAACAAACCCGAAAATGATATCGCATTTCGGTGTAACGATGTTTCATGTTCGGACATGCTTCGAATATGTTTTCCGAATCGTCTCTAAACCATACATAATGTGTGACATAACATGTGTAACGTACATTACAATGAAACCACGCATACCTCATTCATAATAAAACAAAACAAAAAATGCGCCACCCACGATCGAATTCTCCAGGGGGTTGGTCATGGACGTGGAACCATGGCACCTGGCCGAATCGCTGGGCCCCCTGGCAGCAGCAGCCACCTGGCGGTCCCACTGGATCGGCAAGTGGACACCGTGGGGGTTCCGGAACAAATCGTGGGGGTGGCCCATGGGCCGGATCTAACTCGTCACAACGTGTATGGGCCCCTGCGCGTCAAACCAAATATACCAGGTGAGGACGGCCAGTCTTTCATAACTAGGTAATAGCGATCAGCAGTAGGAAATATCATCGACAAAGCTACATTGTGACCGCTAATTATGTCACAGAAAAGGATATGGGAATCTGCCCAAATTGGCACTCAACCGAGTAGTTGAGCTTTGTCATATTCAATGGATAAATTATAACGCGCAAAAAGGAAACGATTCAATCTTTCGTAGACACTACTACGCTCCACCCATCACTGCCGTACATATTATTATTTAAAACCGACGCTCCTTGTTAGTTAGTTTTTTTTTATTCTCCACCGATAAACATATTGGAGATACAGTAATTCAACAACAAACGTTAGTGTGTGTTGAATGTAAAGATAAATACATATAACTTCTAATGACATGCAACTTATAACACGTCTTTTCCATAGAAGAGGATGCATTCGGTACAACTTTAACTTCTTCTCTTTATCTTTTGATGTGGACACATTGACTGCAAGTGCAGCTCTTTTAACACTAATTTTTATTTCTGTAAAATTGAATTTTGATGTTTCTTTTTCATTGTTAGAGCTTTTTTAACGATTGATTGAATTGTTTATATTACGTTTTGTCATAATTTCCGGTTTAATTGCATTATAAGAATGTTTTGTTTCTATTTTCCTGATTAGTTCTCTCAAGTTATGTTTGTTTCTCTGCATTAGTCTTAATGAACATAAGTTTCTTAATTTAAGCCATACGTTTTGATTATTTGACTACAATGCCCTTGTGTGTACTGAGTTTCATTGTGTAATAACTTTACAATTGTTACGATATGTGCTAATGAAGTTTACAATAATAGAATATTAGTCTAGGTCGATCAAATGAAAAATGAATCTATGTAAAACATATGCAGGGCGAGGGCTCGATGTTTTGAATTTAAGTAGAGATTTGAATGTAAGTCTCTCTCTTCGGCAAACAAATACAATGCATTATAACAAAAAAAAAACACTAGACATCATAAAAGTTACGAGTCGAGGAAGCTATAGATTCTAATTTCATCGTTGTCTACTGTAGCGGTACTATTGTGAAATGATGCAGTCATAGTAAAAATAATAACCTCAACTATGCTAAGCGAAGTAAATAGCATAAGATTAGTTACATTGCTAAGGAAATAATGATGCTTCGACACAAGGATTCAATTTGTCTGCATGATGATCGTCAGCCAGTCATGCAGCAGGGAGTGTGTAAAACAATGGAATCGATTAGTATTTATATGTATATTTTGATGCCTGTCAACAAAAGACAATAGACAAAGAACGGCCACTATTAAAAAGTTTTTCAAACTTTTCTATTCTTATATTCTGGTAGATGTTTCTACGCTTTTGGGGTGCAGATACAATTTTACACAATGTACAATACATTAACTTATTATAGAAAAGGCAGCATTGTTTACAATCATAGCATGTTTCATTTCGTTTTCATTTCGATTATCAATTTACCATCCAATCAATTATTTCGTCATTTACGGAATCATACTTAAAACGAAGATATTTTTTCTGTTCATGACAATTTGTTTATGGATGGCATTTCTTAGGAGATAATACTGAGATGGAAAAAGTGCCTAAAACAAAATTGGTTCAGTTTTTCATATTGAGTTGCCTTCGTCGTATTTACTACCATCGTAATTTTTTCATTTCTTCTAGTGTTCATACCTTTCATTGCCTATTTGAATTATTTGATCAAAATGAATAACCCGTTAAACTTTTAGTTGTAGATTGTTGTCGTTGATACTTAAATGGTGATCCACAATCATGATCATGTATTCTGGTGTTTACTGTTTGATTTTCACGCTAACACAAAACAGTCATCAGATGTCTCAAACTGTTTTTTTTGTTTGCTTTATATAGCTCCTTGTTCAGCACTCATCAACACACCTTCATACTATTAACAACCATTTTACGCACATATTTTAGGCAAGACTTTCAATAATTCTGATAGGTTTACGTCTCATGCAGACCACGCAAGCGACTGTAATTTCCACATTATTGCAGTATTTGTCCAGTGCTGCAACGAGCATCTGAACGAAAAAAATGTCAGTCGTAACAGAATTCATATGCCCAAAGCAAGTGCGCTTTTATTTTATAAAGTAGTAACACTTCTCATTTCTCAAGACAATTTTAGTTTTAAATAATAAACAACAATAGTTTGCAAAAGTCAAAGATATTTGAAACAATTCTGTCAATTGAAAAATATTGCTTTATTATCTATCAATACGACAGCAGAGGTACTATTTATACTAATCGATTCGACACCTACTATAATATTACATTAGCCGACGTTAAATTAATAGATCCATCAATACTTTACAAAACTTCTTTATCGATAGTTTTTCAAAAAATTTCTAGGGATAGCAGACCGACTAGGGAACCGTTTGAAGTTTAAGTAGAAAAATAAGATGATGTGTATGCAGTACCTTTAATAGCAATGCAAACGAACATTACATGTACATGAAAAGTTAGATAAAAATAAAGTGACAAGTAAATATCTTTGCTTTCTTTACGTCACCAATTGGCCAATCACCACCTATCTTTACATGCCGAAGAGAGAAGAGCTTCACACGCCTACGCATGTAGGAAGTTCGATTTGAGTGTTTAATGTTACTATTTAAACATCGAGCAAAATTTCAGGAAAAAACAATCAAATGATAGTTTAACTTTGTATCAGTTTTTGAACCTAACGCAGCATCCTGTCTACCTCGGATACAGTATCATTTACGGTTGTTTAGACCTTTTCTGCCTGCTCATTTGTGTTCTTATGTTGTTTGCCTTTGCTTCGGAATGGTAATTGAATTCGATAAGTAAAAAAGCACTTTTTCATTGTATAACTGATTATTACACAGGTAAGTAACTTGGCCATAAGGCTGGAATCCGGTCTTCTTCAAATTTGCCTTTTATCTGCAGATGCAATTGCAGAACAGAGATACTGTATCCGATGTTCAACACTGTAGTTTTCTTAAGTTCTATTGTTCTAAACGTATAGTAAAATTTAAATGTTTTCTTATCTCATTTCATACGAATCGAAATGAATACCGAATGAACATGAAACTGATGGTAAATGTTACCACACATTTTTGGACCAAGAGTAGAACTTGACTGTCCTTTGAAATATCGAAACATGTACCCAGTCTATTAAGGCAACAATTGATGAAGTCTTGCTGCATCAGTAGCAGATACCAGATGTCACGAAGTAATCGCCGAAGTGTTTTCGTGATACCTCTATCCTTCTTTGTATTATATCCTAGTTGTTACGTTTTAAGTTTTTCCTAATAAATCATGATTCGGTTTTTTTCTCAAAAAAAGGCTTGCATAAAAGAAATCGGAGAGAAGATTAATTAACGTTATCGTTAGGTTTGCGTCATTCAATGACCTTTATCTAGTTTTTGGAGACTAATCAGAAAAACAAAAAACATAACATATTTGATCATCATTATTACGAAACTTTTTTGTGTTATTCGGAGAAATAAAATATGCTTTGCCAAGTCGAAACTATCAGACGAATCGTACATGGAGGCGCCTGGTGCCTCATGTGAGTTTATTCTCAGAGCATAATGTCAGTTGAAGATATCAGGCGGGTGGTAAAGATAGTTTGCTTGTAATAGAAAATAACAAACATTTTATCTCTCAAAGCCAAACATGTTAATCCAAAAGCGACGTATATTGAACTAATGTTTTTTTTCTTTCCTCCCTTTCTTCACCTTTCTTAATTCCTCGTTTCGGATTATAATCAGCAATCGGTAAGCGCAAATTTGAAGGAGGTCCTCATAACCAAGGGGATATAAAGCGACGCTATGGAGCATTAGCAAATTTTGGTAATAACTGGGGAAGTCAACCTTTGCCTCAACAGCCACTAGGGACGAACGGTGGAGAGCAATGGTACACCGATACCTACTCTGCGTGGAGTTAAGCTAACTTACACATACCCGTTGAAATTAGCTTTGTCTCTAATCCAACATTCAACAACAACAATATGATCATTTGCTCTTGTATACAAGAACACCTAAAGCAAAGCAAACACAACATAAATAGTTCATCTGGTATGATTGGAAGTTTTCCTTTTCTTTTTCAATTGAGTAACATTAACTAAAGGGGAATAAAGTAAATTTTCTAACTACACATTTATGGTTAAATTTTACGCAAAAGTCACATAGTAAAAATCATAAGACATAGCTGACTAGGCACTGTTGGAAATGGCACGGCGTTTAATGAGCGAAATGGGAAAATGGAAAAATGACTGATTTCATTTGGCACACAAATCATACCAAAACGATGTTACTCAGTAAACGAGAAGTAGCTTCCCAAACTACGATTGGAACGCAAATTGTAGCAAACGTCACTGAGGGAAATTTCTAACAAAGATCAAATGGCGCAACATCAATACAAAAAAGGGAAATAACAAATTGGTAAATCGGACACAGGGAAAATGTTGTATAAAAAATGTGTTTCGGTATGTGAAAATATTTCGAACCGAGCGTGTATTAAACTTCGTGTTTGCGTTTGCGAGATGAGAAGAGTGCTTGCAGTAATTTTAAACATGTTCATCTTCAGTTTTATCTCCAATTTCCAATCGATCATTAGTTCCAATTTTGTGGATTTAAAAAAAGCAGTCGTGTTACCATTTTGAATAGCTTCCCCACAAATGACAAATGGTAGATCACTGAACAAGTGAGACAAATTCAAAATTATTATACAACAACGAAATAATCGAGATCTCCACCGTTTTATAAAATTGATAGTCGCAAAATAGGTACGTAACAAAACAGGTTCCCTAGGGCTTGTATTTACCATTAATTTCTAATTGCTTAACGAAACAGACGTAGTGGTGATGCACGTAAGAAGTGAAGAATAGTATGCAAAGCGTAGCACATTGAAAGCCAGGCAAACATGCGTGAATAGTTCGCCAAGTTTAAAAATAAATTTCCAGAAAACTACATCGGCTGAGTGTAAATGAGAAAATTTGAGTTCTCTGAAAAAGTAAATGCCAGAAATACAATATTTTGGATAAGAAAGTCCTAATCGTGATAGTGAATGAAAGTTGAACACTCGTTTTCTCGGTTTTTTTTTTGTTTCGTTAATAGAAATCATTGGAAAAGGAAAAAGTTTATTTTGAATTATGTTGGAATTGTTTTGTATTGTTCTTGTTTCATTATTATTTTGAAGCGCAATAGAAGGCAAACATTTACTTGCGAATAAAGTGTAAATAGAGCGCGGTATACTTGAAAAAATTAAAAACAAGGCTCTAACCTCTAAAAGTGAATACGTTGTGCGAAATTTCTAAGGATAATGTAGCAACGGATAGATTTTTATGTTCATTCAAACAATGTGTATGTATACATTCAATGAGATGAAAATTTAAGTGAAAATGAAATATGTGGTGTGATATATTCGAAAAAAGAAGAAAGCAGCCGGTCAAAAACAATGTCAGAAAAAGTGTAAAAATGTTTGACAACCCTAAAGTTTGGGTGTAAAAAGTTAATGTTAGAACTATTTTGGTTTGTATAAATTTAAAATTAAACTTGCTTAGGGCATGAATCTAATCGAGGATGAAGAAAATATTCGATAAAAGTGTTCAAATTTAATAGGAATCAAAATTGGCTATAAAGTGATGAGATAAAACACAGCAAACGAAAAAAAAAGTAAAAGTATTATTGGACTCTTTTATCAGACGGTGACCAACATATATTGGCGAAAAGGAAAATTTTATTTATGTTATTTAGGAATTCATCGTTTTTATTTCATGCCCGCAGCCAGTCGTATAAAGCTACCACAAGGGTGAAAAATTCCGTGTTCATTAGAATGATTAGAAGCAAAATTATATTCGAAAGCGGTAAAATGTTTTCCGAGAGAACACATTTGGCTACTAGCGATCAAACAAGAGAAAAGAGAATCAGTGGTAGCAGAAGCAAAAAGCGCATCTCTTCGCTGACGAGTGGAAAACGTGCAAAAAATTTAAACGAAATAAGTCAAGGGTGGAAACTAATAAAGGTATAGTCTAAGACAATATGAAAATTGCGCTATAACGACGAACAATGGGAGGTCAGAACAATTATGGAGGATAAACTAATCTCAAATCCAAAACTATGACGAAAATCGATCAAGAGCTGATGTGAGAAAAATCTTGACAAGAGTGAAACGGCTAGCAGTTCTAAACATAAGCTAAGCAATGCAAACTGAATGGCAAAACGGAAAGGAATATGAAAAAAGGTGCAAAGAACGAAACAAAAAATTGAAACCATCAAAGCAGCCCCATAGCGTCGTAAATGCTGCTGCAACGGAGGAAAAATATGCAAAATTTTAGCTCAAACACCTGAACGCGTTGGTGCACGAACACGTTTCATGAATCCCTTTGAAACAAAGTATGAAATGATAAAAGCCTTATCCAATCATATAAGCAGGAAGGAAAAAGAAAGAAGTGGTGGTATTGTAGCATTAGAAAGATCGTGAGGACAACAATGATAAACAAAAAGGATTGCAGTAACAAACGGAAAGTTTACAATCGAACCGTATCGAAAATCAGCATTGTGTGTGTACTACTTTTTTTTATACTTATACTACTTGAAACAGTCCTTTTTTGAAGTTTTTTTGCGCCAAAACATACATTTAAAAATTGAAACATCCCAAACATGCTGGACTTACTTCAGTAAACATTTTACACTACACATGTTCCGTAAGAGTTTTTTTTCAATTATGTCTTTTGTTTATTTTTGTTTGATATTATACTTTGTTTTCGTTCATGTTAATCTAGCCCTCCGGAGGCGTTGTCCACACCAACAGCCTAGCGCAAAGTGTCGATGTTGGTTACGATTATTTTATAACGTCATGAGCATATGCTTGTGCGTGCGAGATAACGGATTGGTATAATTAATCACGGTTACCTTAACATCAACACAAGTTCAATACTTTTTCCTCAAAAAGTAAAACAAAAATAAGTAGTTTTATTTTCTTTCTTAATTCAGCCAAGTGTTGCTCATAGTTTGCATATCGTTGATTTCGTTTTATGGTATATATATATACATACATATATGTGTTTTAGTTGGTTTGTTGGAACTCTCTTTATTTGGGGAGACTGTTTAGAGCAGACACACGCTCGGGCTCCAATAAAAACAGGGCCACAGTGCGATCGTGGAATTATCACAATGCAGTGGAACAAAAATGGAAGCGTAACAAACAAAATTTTATACGCAAACCAAGGCAAATAGAACAATATCGAGTACGGATTACGTATGTGCAAATCATCCATATAAATGTCACGAGTTTTATACCCAGGAAAACAACTGATTGAAAATTCCACTGTTTAGAGAAAACAAGCGATAAAACCCATTTCATCACACAATAACGAAACACATTGGAGCTAGAAATAGATTTAATAGTCGGAAAAATACTGTTATTTAAGGACAGCGATGAGGACGTGATAAAAGTTAGCAAAGATAGTAACGAAGATAGTGTAAAAGATAGGGCATGTGTAACAAGCAATTGAAACGAAAAGAAGCTGTTGCAGGGGGTACAGCGCGTGATCGTGTTTTTTTTCTGCTAACGATTATCGTCTATATTTCGCGATATCAAAATATGGTGCCCAAATATTGAGAGCTGCCTTACGAAAGCAAAGTGGGAGAAAAGACTGATTGAAACATAAAACAAACTAATGTGAGGCAAAAGAAAATACACGCAAGTTGGAGGGGCATTTTCTGTTGGATTTATTTGGTTTGTGCATTATGAAAAGCTGAAACAAAACAAAAACAATTCATACAAAGAGATATCCACTAAATTTTTGCACAGATTTTGTAAACAGATTGGTCCGCATTATAGAATTTGGTTTTGATTTTCATGAACATTGCCGATCATCCATTAGAACCTGGATGCACAGTCCATTAAAAACACATACAGTGTGTTTTCATTCACGTGAATACACTGTTCGACCATCAACCAAAGCCAATAGGGGGAAAACAAGATATCTTTGAGAAAAGCTCACTCTTTTGTTAGCGCAATTTGCATTTTATAGCGCCGCCAAACTCCTGACTGCTTGTTCGAATCATATACATAAGCTGCAAACAAACAAGAAAAACTGTTGCCCGAACACATCTTCGCATAAATGAAGGCTAATGAAATCAAAAAGCATAACCAGAAAATGTCCCAAATTCAACGGGTATTGGAAAGAGGAAGGAAAGTTGACGAACAAGGTAAACGATGGAATACAATGATAAATTATGCAATATTTGAACAATATTTTATAATTAAAGCTATTATTTAATGCAAAATTGAGAGCAAAGCAATGCGTAAAAGTTTATAACCGCCCGCGAACCAATATACATTTTTTTTATTGAAAACATTTATTCGAGCAACCAAATTAAACATATTGCCATTAGCACACACTATACCAACGCTAACCACAGAATTCGTTTCTTCTGATGCTTACATTACTCTCGATTGAAAAGCAAAACAATTTAGTTCACAAAACACAAAACGTATATGTTCACCCACCTATTCACATTTATCGATCCTACTTTTTATTAGCTTCCAAAAGTTGACCATGTTTCACGAACGTATAACGTTTTATCAGCGAATCACATACATTTCGAGCGAACTGAGAGCATATTCTTGTTAGTGCTGTTCTTAAATTGATCTGTAAAGCTAAAAATGTTGCTATGTATGTTTTTTTTATTACGTTTGTAAAAGAAGGGAAATTTTCAAAGGCACTTACCGTCTGACTACTAGTAAGCTTCGGCATTTTTGTTATCTAACTACAGTGACTTTTACTTTTGGTTTGTGTCAAAATTCAACTCTGCCATCAGAGTGTCAATGAGTCTTTGAATCATATTAGAACTTGTTTTGTCTACTTTTAGTCTGTTTCGTTTGTGTTCTAGTTTTTGGTGTATTGTTCAATTTACGAAATCGCCCAGTCTTCAGTCGTTCGTTCAATAGTTTCATAACGTATTTTTTTTATGGAAAGAAATATTTTAATTGTTTTATAATTGCTGCCTGCTGGCTGATGTAATTGAAGGTCGGAAGTGGAGGCTTCACAAAAGTACCCAGCGCCAGAGAATTTCCCTTCTTCTTATCTTTGTAAGGAAATGATTGAATAATGAGCTAAAATAACAATGCCACATTTACGTTAATAAACACATTTCATAACACGTCCCTCACCTTTTCGGTACCGAAACCATGTGACAACTCAAATGTGCTACTGTTTGAGAGATACCAATGTACTGGGGCTACGAAGAAATCCTAACCTATTCTTGCCGCGACAGGAACGAAACTCAAATCCAAATCCAGTTACAATTACAGTCCGATTCCACAAACACCAAGATTATTTCGCAAAACAAATTACGTTGAAAAGCTAAACAATACGAAGAACGCTGTATTAGATTGACGGTAAAAATTGCTAAGGATAACGTATTTAGACAAAAGAATAAGATAAAATAAGCACTATGAATCAGTCATATTCGAGTAAAAATTCAAGTAGGAACAGAAAAGTTATTGCTATATATTTTTGTATTTTACATCTTATTTTTTGAGTAACAGTAGGGTATACACGTGCGAATTTTTAGATAAAGTTACGTCTATGTTCGTTGTTTTTTTTGTAACCGTACTACAATTGAACAGGAGTGCAAGAACATCTTTATCGAAAAAGGTGGTGAAAGGAAAGATAGACATTCTACAGAATTTGAGCTGACTACAGAAAACCAACTAAATAGCCAACTAATATATAAGTTTTCCACTTTGTGCGTAATAAACATAAAAAAGAAAATAAAACAAATATGTACCTAGCTAATCTTAAACTTTTCTCACAACGACAGTTGAACTACGCTTAAAGACCAGACGGGGATAGTCTTTTAGTTTGGAAAAGAATATTTTTTCAATTCCGCATTCAGGCGTGTCGGTTTTAAAATCAAACAGTTTTCGAAAGCATGCGTTTCCTTATAATTATATATTTTTTAAATATTCATACACACCTTACCAATCTACCATTCATAAAACAGGCAGAGACTATAGATTCAACATCGCATACGAACTTTTCACACAACCAATGCTAGTGTACTACGGCGCACAATAGTGAATCGTTGAAGAAACAGCTATTAGCGATATGGTTCGTTTTCCGTTTGTTCATGAAAGTCCTCCGATGGAAAAAGGAAAAAATGAGACACATATTTTTTATTTCTTTCACACAATGTAACCTATTTTCATCTGAACACGAAATGACTGTTCTCACACAGTATGAAACAGATAAAATTTACAAACAAACTTATGCGCCCTTGCTAAACCACTAATCAAACTAGTAGCAGAACCTGTCACGCAGTGGAATAACGCACTCAATAGGAACCATTTTGAACACAAAAGAAAACGATGGCGAAATGCCCAACAAAAGCCATTCTCGTTTTATATCGCTTGGTTGCTTCAATAAGTCCGATGATACCGATATCGGTTACTCTCGCATAGTTCTTGGTTGCGATCAGAATGCTACAAATGATGAAATTTAAATTTACAACCGCGCACGGCTTGTACATCAAATGTTTTGGCTCGCTCGATGAGATTAATTCTTAATGTTTAATTCTGTAGCTTAGTAGTTTAACACAAAAAGTTTGAAAACAAGGCAAATTTTGAATTACTACCAGCTGCAGTGGCAAATAGATATTACATGTAACCGTTGTAAAGTACTGGTCACGCAGCACACATCATGTTATTTTGGACACACTTTTAGTTCTGTGCACCTTCGGGCTTCTTTCGTTTCTTCTCATCGCAGTAAGCTATATTCCGAATATGCTACTCATTAGGCAATAGATTTGCTCATATTTTAAAGCTATACATAAGCGTCATCATCACATTACCGTTCGTGTCATTGCCAATTGCCTGCAATGACGGCGTTTTTTTATTTCTTCATAAACTTAGTTTGGCCGATCTATATTACGCACCATATTTAATAAAAATTGTAGCATTCAAAACTGAAACAAATTTTTGTACAACCCACCAACTAACACACATGCAACACATAGAAAAAGATTCTAATGAAATAGTTTGTTTAACTAATATTTTATGTTTGTAAACCACTAAATCAAAAACGGTGAACTGTTGGAAATTGACATTTTGACCGGGGAAAGCGAGAAACAAACAATTGTCTTTGAACCGACAAAATCACGACAAAGCGCGCCCAAAAGGGGTTTCCGAAGCGGCCAGCGTTTTAAAATTGAAAATCAAATAAATAACAGACAGGCACTCGCTAGTGTGAACAGTGGTCAATGAGGGCATCATTCATCATTAATCACACTCCACGAAATTATGCTACTAAAAATTATCCGGTACAAACAGGAAAAAACAACAACTTACACAATTGAAGGGCTGAAGACAGTGGAAACACTTCAAGTGCGAAGAATAGAGCACCATTAGGGCAAGCGAGAACAGAGAGCGAGGCAGAATAAGTCACATCAGCAGCAGCAGCAGCAGCAACGTCATTGAGATAGGGATCATGCGTTCGTTCATGCCTGTATAGCAGTGAAAAGGGAACCAACAGGTAGAGCGATACGGCAAGAGAGTGCGTAGGGCGGTTAGGGAAGATCAGAAATAAAAGGAAATCATCAACCACCTTTGTAACTGCTCTATATACGAAAGAAAATAAAAAATAAATGTTATAATAATAACAATGCGTTTTCATTTTCGCACCGACTGGCAACGGACACTATATCGACCATGTACCACCATCGATGAAATCGTCCGGTAAATTGTTTCCACATTCTCGAAAAGCCAAAAGAACACCAATCGTTTCCACTGAAATTCCGCGGGAGATATTTATTTGTTCTTTATTTCGGTTGTATCCTTGGATCCGTGGGATATACGTAACTTCTTACATTTCTATGTCATCCGATTGTGTCATACACGAAAGCTACGCTAAAAATAAATAACAAACCGGCAGACACTAACTGACCGGGACCGGCCTTGTCTAGTAACGGGACTCAACAATTGACGAAAACAGAACATTAAGAGAATTCGTGAAAGAGTTCATGTTTGATGAAGCAGGTGGTAAACAGTAGACAAACCGAGACTGCCAAACATGCTGCTCGTCGAGTTCAGCATGGCTTGAGACAAAACAAAATGTACATCGGATACCCGACACGCCGAGGCTCGGTGTCTTACTTCGCCTTGCCCTGATTGGCAACGGATTCGATCGCTTTGCGCACGGTCTCCTCGTCGCCAAGGAACTTCATCGACACGACCGGCTTCAGGTTTTCGTCCAGCTCGTACACGAAGGGAATGCCGGTTGGTAGATTAAGACCCATAATAGCTTCGTCCGTCATCTGGTCCAAATGCTTCACGATGCCCCGTAGACTGTTACCGTGAGCGGCAATAATGATGCTCTTGCCTGCCTTTAGCTGCGGAATCACCACATCGTTCCAGTACGGCAGCGTGCGGGCAATCGTGAGCTTGAGCGACTCGGCCATCGGAAACTCGTTCGGTTTCGGGTCGTCCTTGTAGCGCGCATCCTTGACGATCGCGTCATAGTACGCATGGTCCGGTTCCATGTTGGGCGGCGGTACGTCGAAACTGCGGCGCCAGATAAGCACCTGCTCCTCGCCATACTTGGCCGCCGTTTCGGATTTGTTCAACCCGGTCAAGCCGCCGTAGTGGCGTTCATTGAGGCGCCAAGTTTTCTCGATCGGAATACCCGTCTGTCCCGATTCCTTCAGTATCGAGTCGAGCGTCACCTGCGCCCGGGTTAGCAGCGACGTATGGGCGATGTCGAACTTGAGCCCCGCTTCCTTAACCGCCTTTCCAGCGGCCAGGGCTTCTTCCTTGCCTAGAGCGCACGAATCGAGATGTTGAAATAAATGAACCCCAATGTTACATCACTGCTACACGCGAGAAACCCACTGTTCTACCCTGCACGTACCCTTATCGCTCAGATTTGCATCATACCAGCCGCAAAACAGGTTCTTCTGATTCCATTCCGACTCGCCATGGCGGACCATAACAATTCGATACTTTCCTGCCATTTTCTTGCAAAAGTTTAAAGGATTCACGGTTCCGCTGCGAACGAAAGGGAAATCTCAGTCGGACTGAGCAATCCTTTTTCAAAACCGTAACTTCTCAAAAACGACCTTTACTGTGAACACTGAAGGTCAACCTCAGCTGGCAGATTGTTGACATTGGTGGTTGGGCTTTTTTCGCTCACCGCCGAAGCTGCGGTCGGATGACATTTATAAATAAAACAATAAAATTTGGTTTCCATTTCGATTAACGATAACGAAAATAACACTATTAAAAATTAGAATCAATTTTCATCGCGTCGGGTTTCTTGTGCTTTCTTGTGGCATGGGCCAGGTCAAAATGAAAATAGCCAACCTATGGTTGAAGTGAGCCCTTTTTTGTTGCTCCCTGTGCGCTTCACAGTAGATGACAGCTAAATTTGCGCGCCTTCAACTCGAAATCCTGTCGGCGACAGTGCTCCTCGAACCGTGTTGTACTTTGCAGCAACTTAACTTACCTATTTTTATCGGTTAGAACGAATATCTACAGTTTTAAGCTGTTGCCTTTTCGGTCCAAGGCAACATAACAACGGCGCAATGGCTTCACAGGGACTCACAACGGGATTCCTATCGGTAAGTTGTAAGGGGGTTCAGCTTCAAGCCGGTGAGCGTCATGGCTGTTGTGACGCATTATTCATGTTTGTACATGTATCACCAGGAAATCATGAAGGGAAACGAATTGGAGAATCCGGTGGTACAAGTGATCGGTTCCAAACGCATCGCTAGCACTGGCGAGCAGTCGGAGCGCTTTCGATTGCTAATATCGGACGGAAAGTCCCTGTACAGCTTCGCTATGCTCGCGACCCAGCTGAACGATATACACAAACAGGGCAAGCTGTCGGAGTACACCATCATACGGATCGACCGATACACCACCTCGGTTATCAATCGGAACGAGAAGGGCGAGAAGCGGGTGCTAATTATCGTTGAGCTGACCGTACTGAAAGACGGCAGCGAGGTCGGCGAAAAGATTGGCAATCCGCAACCGATGACGGACACACCGTCGCAGTCGAGCTCTAGCGCAGAAAAGCCATCGTACGGAAGTGCAACCAGCAACGGTTCCGTTCGCACACCAGCTCCGAGCGCCGCTTCGGCCAACGTATCGATCGCCGAGTCGCTCACGCACTGCATTTCGTCGCTCAGCCCGTACCAGAACAAGTGGACCATTAAGGCCCGGGTAATCTCCAAGTCGGGCATCCGCACCTGGAGCAATGCGAAGGGCGAAGGAAAATTGTTCAGCATGGACATCATGGACGAGTCGGGAGAGATCCGCGTGACGGCGTTTAAGGAGCAGTGCGATCGCTTCTACGATATGATCGAGCCGGACAAGGTGTACTTCATCTCGAAGTGCCAACTGAAGCCAGCCAACAAGCAGTTTACAAACCTGAAGAATGACTACGAGATGTCGATGACCGGAGAAACGGTCGTGCAGCTGTGCACGGAAAGCGACGGGTCATTGCCTGCGATTCAGTACAACCTTGTGCCGATCTCGCAGATTGCCAACATGGAACCGAACGCCATGGTCGACGTGATCGGCGTGTGCAAGGAGGCAGGCGATGTGGTTCAGTTTACTGCGAAGGCTTCGGGCCGTGAGTTGCGCAAACGGGAGGTGACACTGGTCGACTCGAGCAATGCTTCGGTACAGCTTACGCTGTGGGGCGACGATGCACAAAACTTTGCAGCTACCGACAATCCGGTGGTTTTGCTGCGTTCCGTACGCATATCCGAGTTTGGTGGTGGTAAGTCACTCGGTTTGGTCGGGGGCAGCGTGATGAAGCTCAATCCGGACATGGAGGAAGCGTTTAAAGTGCGAGGCTGGTTCGAAAATGAAGGACGCCAAGCTTCGGTGTCCAGTATCTCGGCCAGGACGGGAGCGGGAACCGGATTCAACACCGAGTGGCTGTCGTTGCAAGAGGCTACCGATCGCAGTTTGGGCGCCGGAGACAAGCCTGATTATTTTCAGGTGAAGGCGATGATCCATACGATCAAGTCGCAGAATGCCGTGTACAAGGCGTGCCCGGAGGCGGACTGCAACAAAAAGGTGATCGATCAGGAGAATGGGCAGTACCGGTGCGAGAAGTGTAACGTCGAGTTTCCGAACTTCAAATACCGTCTGCTCGTGAACGTAAGTTTGAAACGGTCCCCAGTACTGGGTACTGGACGAGAAACGACACAAAAACAAACCATATTCTTCTTTGCCTTCTAAAACATGTTCAGATGTTGATCGGAGACTGGACGTCGAACCGTTACGTGACGGTGTTCACCGAGTTAGCGGAAGAGATGTTTGGTAAATCATCGCAAGAGATTGGCACCCTGGTCGAGCACCACACTGCAGACGCGGAACGACTCTTTACCTCGTTCTGTTTCAAGTCATTTGTGTTCAAGCTCCGCACCAAGGTGGAATTCTTCAACGAACAAGCCCGCAACAAGACAACGGCCGTTAGCGCAACACCGGTTAACCACAAAGAGTACAATGCACTCCTTGTCAAGAGCATCCAGGAGATGACTGGCGTGGGAAAAAATTAATACCTCTCGTTCCGTTCCAAGGGAGGTCCATCGATCATTTTGTCTGATTTCTCGTTGAATTCCACTTTCTTCTTCATTCTAACGTAAAAAAAAACGTAAAAGGATACGAATAAAGCACCACCCGGTGGTCATTCATAAGTCGTTGTTCAGTATGAATCGGTTCCCCTCGGACTGAGCGCCCACGTACCGGTAACGGCACCTGCCGTACGCGCCGCGATGATCTCCCACCTCGCGCAACGTTTCCGGCAGCGGACTGTAGATAGGGGCCACCTTTCGGCGCAATCCCAACCCGGCACTGACCGCGGTGTAGAGGTGCTTTAGGGCGTTCGTTTTGCGGCCCGCCGGTCGCGAACGGGAACTTCCGCTGTTGTGATCGAGCGTTTCGCCGTAACTCTCCAGCTGGCAGCGCACGAAATCTCGTTCCATCTTCTTCACCCGCTGACTGTCCAGGATGCGCAGCTGGGGCAGGTGCCGGATGATGTACAACCTGTGCACAAGAACCGGGAACGTTTCACTACGCACAAAAGTAGTTTCACAGGCCGATCACTTACCGATACTTTTGATAGTCGTACTCTGTGTACTTGAGGTTCAGCAAATGGCACGGACAGGCGGGATTACCCAACAGGCTCAGGTATTCGAGATTCGGGAAGCACAGCGACAGCTTCGTGAGCAGAAGGTCAAGATTTTTAAACTGCAAGCAGGAGGAGGGAAGGTGAGGAGTTAGCTACATTTGCTGTGAAGAGAACGTAGAATCGAACCGATCGAAGCACTCCCATTGGCTTTGGCTCGCTTTTCCCGAAGAGACGACCGTTATCTATGAAGTTGGCGGTGAGCCCGATAGCCTTTCGCCATCGGCAGGCAAGGCTCAGAATATTTTTTTTTTTGCCTTGTCGTCCGCCAATCAAATCGCGTTGCTGCTGCATTCGTATCGGATCGATGCACTCCGCTTTGCCGTGCCGTGGCCACATTGCGGCGCAACCGACTTACCACTGCGGTTCGCTTACCTTATTGTTGTTGAGCGACAGCAGCTTTACGTGGTTAAGCTGCGCCGGAAAGATGATCTCGTCCGTAAGATAGTTGTTGTCCAGTACCAGCTCCTCAAGGTACGGAAAGAATTCGAGTGCATCGAATGCCGACAGTTTGTTGTGGCTCAGGTCCAAGTGCCGAACCCGATCGGCGTACAGGTTCAGTATCGCCTCCGGTAGTTTGTACGTTTTCTGGTCAAAGTATATCAGCTGCCAGAGGAAAGAGTGCCGAAAAGGGTGAGCCCATAATCCGATTTCGCGTCCGAATCCTGCGAACCTACCTTCTCCTCCTGCGAGATGTACATAATTTTATTCCAATTTATGGCGTCCATTTTTTTCCTCTGTACCGCGTACGTGCCACTATATTTCCGCTTCAGCGTAGGATTTCCGACTGCAATCTCCAGCTTGGTGAGTAACATTGGCACAGCCCACGGCGCACGGTCCTTTTGTCAGGAGGAGAAGGAGGAAGCAAGAACCGATGGAAGCTACAATGCACCACCAACACTGGCCACCGATAGGGGTTTTCGGTATGCACGGCCCGCTTTCGGCGGATCGAAATCTGGGCGGACAGAAACAATATTTGAAGTCACAAAGCACACCGAACACACACCACACGTTGCCACTAGCGCACTTCCCACACTCCCGTATATCGGACGATTGTGATCTAAGGACGATCTTAGCCTCAAGTGAACGCCACCAACATCGAAGGCCTGTCCTGGGAAGTTGCTGATATTGCAATGGCATCAATCGGCGTACGCGTACGGTGCCTATATCATCGGTTCCTCCATTGCGAACTGCGATGGTCGGCCGCGCACTGTCATCGCATTCCGTGCATCTTCTTCCGCAGCGTATGGATTAAAGTTTTTCGTTCCTTTCCTACACTGCGCCGCAATCGGCCTTAGCTATAGTCCCGTCCCCTGGCGGGAGTGCTTGTTTACTCACAGCACATCCGATTAGCGTAAGGTCTTATCAGTGGAAGGTAATGCGATTGCCGTTACTCTACGGCCTCGACTCGAGATTTCTCTTCACTCGCCGGGTGGACGAAAACAGCATCTTGCTCGTCTTTCCGGCCGGCCACTATCACTATCGCGTCGTGATATGTACGTCGGAAACGCGAGCTGCAGTTCTAAACCCTCCACCATGCTGCCGAAGCCACGACCACCATCGTGTTAAGCGATCAGCAAATCGCACTCTTATCAGTCGGCGAGACTGTTTGGAACTCCTATTTTTGTATTTTTCGAAATAGCCACTAAACGCACACGCAAACGTCGCTTCACTGGCCAGGCAGTGGCCTATCTGCCGCCACCATCCAAGGAAACCCCGAACATTCGACCGACGTTTCGCTTCATTCGTCACTTGGTGTGATTCCCTGCCGGTTCTGGTCGGTTCCTCGCTTTCGTACTTCGGTCTGTTAGGTCGTGTGGTCAGAAATATGATCCTCGTAGAGACGAAAGAAGTCGTAAGAACCTTGGAGAACCGGTACCAGCCGGTACGCGGAACAGGAGTGTTGGTGGCAGTGGCCCCGCAAGTGTGTGATGCAAAAATCGTGTTTGAATGTTAAAAGTCTGACTGGCATCCTGTTGCTATGGCAGCGTGCAGCACCGGACGAGGCATGGGATGTTAATCCGTTTGCATTAGCAGTTACTGACCCGACCCAATTGCTAGCGAGTATCGCGTAAAATTTTCATGTCACATCGTCATGATGCTTAAAATGTTGAAGAAATAATGATTCGATATTGATTCATTTCAAATGTTTCACGGAAAGGTTGTACGTTACTATTACTATACACGGATGAAAAAGACACTCAACACACATTTTAATCGCGAGTTGAAATTTATTACACGACCATTATCACTTTCCTTCATAATAATCAGAAACACAAAACTATAAAATGTAACTGCGGATTACAGTCGATGGCGAACCAAGACCGCTTGGTTGCTTGCCAACAAACAACGTCTTATGGATCGTGCTTTGCCGGGGGTCAATATCAGTGGTGGAACAGTCGTAGATTAGTGTGCACCATAACGATGCCGTGTCCGTTACATGCCTCGATTACACCGGCATCGTTCGTTGAGCCGGAGGGGCTTGCGATGTACGACACACCGCTCAGCACTGCCCGATCCACGTTGTCCCGGAACGGGAAGAATGCGTCCGATCCAATGGAAACTCCCTTCAGATCACGGGCCCATCGTTCGCGATCTTCCTGCGTCAGCGGTGCCGGAATCTTCTCCAGCATTGCCTCAAACTGTGCCACCGGCATATCCTTGCCAACCGTCCCGTTCACGTAGTTATCGATGGCGTTCGAGATTTCGGCCCGCTTCACACCCTTCCGGAACTGCATCGAGGCGACGCGCGGGTGTTGCCGCAGCCACCAGTTGTCAACCTTGTCGCCCGCCAGACGCGTACAGTGAATGCGCGACTGTTGCCCCGCCCCGATTCCGACCACTTGTCCGTCCTTGGCGTAGCACACCGAGTTGCTTTGCGTGTACTTGAGTGCGATCGTCGCCACAATCAGATCTCGCAGGGCGCCCTCCGGCAACGTCTTGTTCGCCGTTACAATGTTCGTGAACAGGGCCTTCCCGATATCGGCATCATTGCGGCGCTGCTCCATCTGCAACCCGAACAGTGTCTTCCGTTCCACCGGTCCCGGTTCGTAGGTTGGATCGATCTGCAGCACGCAGTACGAGCCGTTCTTCTTCTTACGCAACACATCGAGCGCTTCCTCGGTATAGCCGGGCGCAATGATACCATCGGACACTTCGCGCGCAATGATCTTGGCCGTGGCCAGATCGCACGTGTCCGACAGGGCGACAAAATCGCCGAACGACGACATCCGGTCGGCCCCGCGAGCCCGCGCATAAGCGGTCGCGAGCGGCGTCAAGCTGTCGATCATATCGTCCACCATACAGAGTTTCGCCTGCTCGAGCGTCAGTGGCACACCGACGGCCGCACCGGCCGGCGATACGTGCTTGAAACTGGTGGCCGCCGGCATACCAAGGGCCCGCTTCAACTCACGCACCAACTGCCAACCGTTCAGTGCGTCGCACAGGTTGATAAAGCCCGGTGAAGCATTCACCACCTTAAGAGGCAATCGCTCCAGGGTGGTGTACAGCTGAGCGGGCTTCTGGTGCGGATTCATGCCGTAGCGGAGATTGAGCTGCGAAGTGCCCGCCGAGTACTGCTTGCGGAAGTAGTCCGAGATGAGCCCATCGTACTCGGCCGTGTGCGTGAAAGCCTTCAGTGCCAAAACTTGACGTGTAGCTTCCGTCGTATCTCCGTGCTTCCGGAGCTCATCAACCACTCGACCGTAGTCCCTCGGATCGCATACCACCGTTACTCGGTGGTGGTTTTTGGCTGCCGCCCGCAGCAGTGTCACCCCGCCGATGTCGATGTTTTCGACCGCTTCCGCAATCGTCACGTCGGGCTTCGAGATGGTCAACCCGAACGGGTACAGATTGCAGACGACGATCTGCGCCAGCTCGTAACCCTGCTGCCGGATGTCTCGCTGATCGGAGTCGGTCGTGCGGGCAAGAATTGCGGCGTGTACCGCTGGGTGCAGGGTTTTCACACGACCGCCCAGCATTTCCGGGGCACCGGTCAAGTCGGAGACATCGCGCACCGGTAACCCCTGATCGCGGATCGTTTTGGCTGTACCACCGCTTGCTACCAACTTCAGCCCGAGGTTGTGCAATTGATTGACAAATTCCACCAATCCGGACTTGTCCGACACACTCACGAACGCTGTTCGAACGAGACGGAAACGCGTAAAGTATGCACACAAAATTCGCTGATGGGGCAGCATGGGGGTTCTTACCGAGCTTTCCACTGGCCATGGCTGCAGTAGCGTGGTATCGTTGCAAACCTTTCACTTTCGGATCCAAACGGAGACTGCTGGTAGCCGCTTTCGCTCGATCGTCGGTTGGATGATTTCTGATCCGTACGTTGGTGCGGCACCGGCTAGCAATAAGTAAAATACGTCCTCCAGCGATCAATAACGTTCGAAATAAGCTAACAAAATAATAACAGCGACACAGTGATAAGCCTCGCCTCTGCGTTGGCAACCCGCGTCGATCAGTCCTTAGAGCAATAGTTCACCGGAGCAACGCAAAGGCCAGCTAGGGTTAAGGATTGTTTGTGTGCGAATGTTAACAACAAAAACCGGGTACTCCTTTTACAACAGAAACAACAGACTGCAAGCCAGAATTCATGCGTCACAGTCACTGATTGCTTCAGCCTTTTGGGGACCGCGCTGATACGATTTTCAAGATTATGATTACTTACAGCTTCGCGGCTTCTCACAATTAGAAGGGCAGAATTTAATTAACACACCTCCAGTTAGTGTACCTCTTCTAATCACATTTATCAGGATAATACAACTCACAACGTCGATGAAGCCTCACGGCAATCTGGCTTAAGATCGCTTCTACTCACAGCATCCACTGAATGGTTCCCAAATACATATGGAGCTGATAAGATGGACGATCTGAGTGTGGCGCTTTTCAGAAAAGGGTTTGAGCCGACTTAGCTTGACTGCCGGAGCGTACTGCTGGAGCTAGAGCGCAAATGGAAACCTGATTCTTCTGATGCCGGACTTATTGCCCCTCCGGCGGCGTACGGTAATTGACAAACAAACGCGCGCGCCACCAAATTGCCTCGTGTTAGTCAGTCCGTGGTAGTGGTATAGCAAACGATCGCACGCCACGATCGTCGTACGATGCATGATAAGTTTCTAGGGAAAGTTTGGCATTCAAGTGCACGGAATTAAAACAAAAACTCTATTTCACTCATTCTAATCCCGTCGCAGAAACAGCAACGCGTTACCGAAGGCGAGTGCTTTCATAAATTAATCGTTACGGTTTAATCATAAGGTTGGCGCAAGTAACCAGATACCAGATAAAGTGAGGTACTAAACGATTAAACTATAGTCGGGCAAATGAAATAAACCAAACAACAAGATACAGTTCATCTTTTTTATTTTCACATACATTTGACTTACGGTTTAACCTCTTAAACACGTATTTAAATTACTCTCAGTACGGGTTGTTTTCCTCGGTTGGGCACTGGCAGTAGTACACGGGAATTGTGGGTAGATTAATTTTGAAATAATAGAACAGTGTTCCACAGACAGTACCAGGGAGGAATTAATAAGCGATCATATGCTTACACAGTCGATAGTGATGTACCACAGAACCAGTGTGGAAGGACGAATTGGGGTTAGAGAGGTTGGAAACGGAATCCTTAAAATTACCGATGGAGTGTTTTGTTGTTCGCTTCATCACGTCAGTTCCACGGTAGTGGTGGGACAATAAAATTTGTCCATTTCGCTACTAGCGCACTTTTAGTTGACCTCTTGGAAATTTGCGCTCCGATCTCCGCCGGCAGGACAGACGGAATATCGAGAGGAGCACTCAGGTTTCGTCTGGTTCTGATCTTCTATCGCCGCACACGCACCTTCGCTGCGAAACTCTCTTAACGTACGCATCCTTACTTACACATACATATTCGCTCCGTCGTTCGCTTTTACATTCTTTTATCAGTCATGCCGTTGAATGGTATCAGCCACGAAGGTGGCTTTTTTGCACCGAACGACACATCGCATCCACACTTACAGTTCGTCATGTTCATCAGCATCGATGGCTTCTTCGTCCTCGTCGGCCGCGCCTTCCGCGGTGGCCTCGTCTGCTGGATCCGCGTCGAGAAACTCTTCCTGCTCGGGCTGCTCATCGAGCGAGACGCCCAGCGTTTGGCGCATCATCCGCTCGACACTGTCGGCAAAGTCGGCCGTCTCAGGCAGCTGGAAGCCGGACCGTAGGGTGGCCGTGTTGAACATCAGCACCGCCATATCCTTGGCTACAATATCATCCACGTCTGCATCGACACGACGCAACAGCTCTCGCATGAGCGGGTGACGGGGATTGATTTCGAGCGTTTTCTTCTGATTCAGATAGTACATGCGTTGCGGATCGTCCGTCTTCTGGTGCGCGTTGGCCAACGCCAGTCGCTCCATGTTACCGGTCCAGCCGAACATCGAAGCGACCAGGGCGCAAGGTGAGTTTGCGAGACGCTCCGATAGCTGTGCCTTTGCGATCTTGTCCTTTAGAGCCACATCGTTCAGCCACTTGAGCAGTGGCTCGTACTCCGTCTTCAGCTCCTCGAAGCGTGCCTTTGACTCGTCCGATTCGTTCAGCGTGAAACCTTCCTTCGCAACGTTCTGGAAGCGTTTTCCATCGAACTCGGGCAATGCCGAAATACTGTACTCATCGACGGCCTCCACTAGGAACAGTACTTCGTAGCCGCGCGACAGCAGACGCTCGACGAACGGAGACTTTTCAATTTCGGCACGGGTTGGACCGGCAATGAAGTAGATGTTGTCCTGCTTCGGCTTCATGCGTCCCACGTAGTCCGACAGGCTCGTGTACTCCTTGTCCTTCGTCGAAGACGACTGGAAGCGGAGCAGCTTGGCCAGCCGAGATCGATTGCTGGGATCTTCCATGATGCCGAGCTTGATGTTGGTCGAGTACTCTTTCCAGAACTTCTCGTACTGTGCCTTGTCGATCTTCTTGATCATGTCGAGCGCCTTGCGAACCAGCTTCTTCTTGATCACCTTGATCAGTTTGTGCTGCTGAAGTGTTTCACGCGACACATTCAGTGGCAGATCGTCCGAGTCGACCACACCGCGGATAAAGTTAAGATAATTGGGCATCATGTCGTTGAACTCGTCCGTAATGAACACGCGGCGCACGTACAGCTTGATGTTGTCGGCCTTCGTGCCGTACTTGTTAAAGCTTTCCGATGGCTGCACTTTCGGGACAAACAGGAGCGACTTGAACGTAACCTCTCCCTCGGCGACAAAGTGGGTCTGTGCCAGCGGCTCGGTCGTGTCCTTCGTCAGACTCTTGTAGAACTCGGTGTATTCCTCGTCCGTTACCTCGCTCACCTTGCGCGTCCAGATCGGTTTACTGTCGTTCATAATCTCCCAGTTCCAGACCGTCTTCTTGACCTTTTTCGTCTTCGGTTTGTCTTCATCGGTAGTTTCTTCTTCTTCCACCTTCACGTCCTCTTCCTCCTCGTCCGCGCTGTCATCCTTGGCTGGCTTCTCGGTGGGGGCACTTTCCTCCTCGACCGGCACCTCTTCCTCAACCTCCTTGCTGGTCCACATGTAGATCGGGAAGTTGATGAACTGCGAGTACTTCTTGATTAACTGCTTCACCGTGTCCTCTTCCAGGAAGTCTAGGGCTTCCTCCTTCAGGTGCAGCGACACCTGCGATCCCCGCTCGAGCGTGGCACCACGAGGATCTTCGACGATGCTGAAGCTGGCCGCATCCGATTCCCAGATGTACTGCTTGTCATCGTTGTGCTTGGTCGTGACCACAACCCGATCCGCCACGAGGAACGCCGAATAGAACCCAACACCGAACTGGCCGATCATATCGTTCACGTCCTGGCCCTCCGATTTGTTGTCCTGCATCTTGGACAGAAAGTCGGCCGTTCCGGACTTGGCGATCGTACCGAGATTGTTGACCAGATCCTGCTTGGTCATGCCGATACCAGTGTCGATAATGTGCAGCACCTTGCCCTCCTTGTCGGCCTTTATCTTCACCTCCAAATTGCTGTTGCTGTCCAGCACGGACGGGTCGGTGAGCGAAAGCAACCGAATCTTGTCCAGTGCGTCCGAAGCGTTCGAGATCAGCTCCCGCAGGAAGATCTCCTTGTTGCGGTACAGGGAATTGATGATAAGCTTCATCATCCGGTTCACTTCCGCCTGGAACGTAAACTTTTCCGACTTCTCGCGCAGCTCTTTGATCTGAGCCACGTTCAGTCCGTCCAGTTTGATGGCCTCCTCCTCACGCTTCACCGCCTCGGCGTCCGTTCTCGAACCTTCCTTCGATGCCCCGAGATCATTGTCGACCATTGGCAACGTGTCATCGTCATCATCTGCGGCCTCCGCACGCACCTGGGAGATTCCTGCAACAGGTCATCATAGAAACAGGTTATTTAGAGTTCCGTGACGTGTAGTTTCCCGAACATTCTTCGGAACACCACGCCGCCCCCTAAACAAACCATGTGGAGAATCCGAAGAGCGAAACTTACCTGCAAACAGAAACACCCCCAGGACCAGAAGTAACAAGTACTTCATAGTGATGGCACCCCGATCAATTGGTTTACTATTGGGCACGGAACAGGAAACCACAGTTGGCCACAGACGACACTATGGAACAGATTCCGCTGCAAATGCTACGAACGGGTTGGAGGATAGCGAACGAATACGAGTTTTGGCCCAGGAGTTCCCTGTCAAATAAGCGATCAACCAAGCGGCCCGCCCCGGTACAACCCAGCTAGTGGGCTATGCAATAAATACCGGCTTCTTGTACGCTATCTCGCTTCCTTCAACGCCATTTGCCAGCGAGTCGTCGCACAAGGGCGCAAGATAGAGCAACCTCCGATGGAACCGTGATTCTTACGTGGTGCGTACGAGAATATTTGTCGTTCGCTGATTGGTCCAAATCATTCCGATTGAAACAGAACGTGTTCAGGGTTGAAACTAGTTCTCTTTTCTGTCGGACTCCGACATTATGAATCTGCACCACCAAAGATATCGGGAATTCCCAAAACGAATAGTTTCATTCGGTACGCAAATGAGCGCAAATTTCGGTTTGAAACGATGCCAATTTGTACTGTACGAAGCCATTCAAAGTAATTGTAAGCTCTTTTTCCGCCAAGCAGTTCGTAAACTCCAAACTTTGTCGGACTAAATAAACGAAATTTTGACAACTTCGAAAAAAAAACCAAATGAAACAGCTGATAGTCAAATAAACAACACCGGAGTTATGCAAACGGTTACATCGTTACTGGGTCTACTCGGCGGAAAAGTTACGGAAAGAAAATGCGCCTACGACTGTTCCGACCGGGAATCGGCATGTTTGGAGCATCCGGCACCGGTGTGGCGTTGATTAGTGGGCTACCATTCATCGGCAATGATCACGATAAGGTCACAATCGATACGAAAACAGTACAGAGCATGTACGCAGAGGCAGCGGGTGATAAACAAACCGGCATGGAGCGACTCCGGATGATGTTTAGCATTGAGTACGGCGACGGGCTGCAGACGAAAAGTTAAACGAAGAATTCACTGAAGAAGATGCTTTCGTTATCTTCCAGCGAATTTGGGCGTGTGTCGACGGAACTCAACTCCATCTATCAGGCCGGATTCATAGGCTTTCTGTTTGGCGCCTGCTACGGAGGCTTCGTAGATTCTCGCGTAGCGTACATGAACTTCATGGAACGGAACCAGGCGACAGCATTCGAGTCGAGTTTTGATGCCAAAAAGAAACTGCAGGATCAGGTGACCGTAAGCTTCGCCAAGGGAGCATTCAAATGGGGCTGGCGGCTGGCGTTATTCACCACGAGCTATATGTGAGTAGTTTTTAGTACCGCATTGCGTTGTTGTAGGCTCTAATTAACCGATCTCTGCTATCTCCATCCATTCCAGTGGCATCCAAACCTTGATTTCGGTCTACCGGGGGAAATCTTCCCTGTACGAATATATGACTGCTGGAAGCATTACAGGGGCAATGTACAAATTTAATATGGGGCTCCGCGGCATGGCGTCGGGTGGATTGGTGGGCATGGCGCTCGGTGGAGTGGCAGGAGGTGCGTCGCTGATTATTATGCGCGCTACCGGTACCACGATGGAGGAGGTTCGCTTCTGGCAGTACAAGTGGCAAGCGAACCGCGATCAAGTGATACGCGATTCATTGAAAACGCAAGAGGAGTCTGTAGAAGAACCGCTGCTCACGCATCACCACAACAAGTTCGGTAAAGTGAACCTCGATCTCGATGCGATCGAGGCGGAAAAACGCAAAGTACAGCTAGCGGTGGAAAAGGAATCGTTGATGGCGAAGCTGGCAGCGGAAGAAAATGCTGTGGCCGGTGAAAAATAGGGTGCCATTTGCTATGCAAATGGTATACATTTCTTTCTTCCATTTAGTAACGTGCGCTAGAGATATGTTTTACAGAATTTTATTTCAAACCGATTCACAACTGAAGAACCACCATACACACACTCTGTCTATCATCTGTCCGTTGTTGCTGAAAGTTGGGTGAGGAAATGAGAAGAAAAAAAGGGAAAAATACAGCACATAACTGCGCCGTACTGCGCTGCGGGGCCCAACTATTATCTAATTGTCTTCATGTCGGGTAAGGATTTGGATTTCATTAGCTTCTTCTTGGCTTGTAGCTGTTCGTGCTTGAGCCGCAGTTGGAGCAGAACGGTGGCACCGCAGGCATCAGCTTTTGGGGCGGGAAGCGGGAAGGGCAACAGGCAGGCACAGGTGCAAAAGGAAAAGAAGAAAAACGTTCCGTTAAACCGTTGGGAAGTGGAAAATCGCGGGCTTCTATGGGTTGGGAATACGATACAACTTAACAAGTGTTGATAAAGAAAACAATGACACGGAGGTGTTTTGGTTTTTGAGAAATGAATTCAGACGGCCACAGCCCGCGGTTTTATTCACAAAACATAATTTGAAAAAGAAACACTATCTACATACAACGTAAAGATGAATTGGCGAACGATACCACTAGTTTCTATCGAACGAACGAAGAACAAACATAATAGTAAATCTAAAAACACAGACGAAACTGCATGCTAAACTTAAGTTAACGATGTGGTTCCAGCATCCAGCAGGGTATCCGGGGAAGAGCGGTAAAGAACTTGTGGTAGAACTGGGTTTCAAATATAAAGAAAAACAATGTTATGGACAATGAAGATGGTCTATGTTCCACCATCGACCGGTGTAAGTATGCATTATCCTAGATAAGGCGGTGCTTGCGTGTTTACTAGCAGAACAGTTACAGAAAGCTTGCAAATGAAAACATAAACACATTACTCCCACCGGTGTACTACTTGAACCTTTGTTTTATTTCTGCACTTTTGCAATTATCACTGGAGCAAAGATTGTATGGTTTGAATCGGAATTGGGTAGTTTCTTTGTTGTTTGTTTTTACAATTAGGACCAGAATGAAACAACAAACTGCCCATGTGGGACAATGCATCGATCAGTTCAAATCAAATAGTTCAAACCGAGTGCCCAGTTCCCTGTCGGCCGAGGGAACAGGGATACGTTCTGTTAACTTCTTTAAAACGAACACGTTCAAAGGTTTTAGTAAATCTATCACACATGTGTGTACTTACAACAATACTCACACACACACACACACACACACACAATACATTTCCGCTTCCTATTTCTCTCTCACAACACAGAAAAAACTGTTCATTCATTCTCCTCACACACACGACGCCATTTGTTCGATTGTGTGTTCGTTCGATCACAAATAATGAGGAACAAAACGGCATGAAAAGGGAAGAAAACGATAAGGAAAGATAAAAATAAAATAAAGAAACAAACTAAATGAACAAAATCGTACGATATACCAACAAAAAAAATTATGTATCAATAAATTTCACTTTATCACAAGCGTGCTTTTCTTGTATCACAGAAGAAGGAAACTAAGTACGCAACGCATCAGCAGCAGCCAACGGAACGGAGGGCAGGGCGGCCCGACAAGTAACTGTGCACTCGGTCTGGCTAGCGATTCGAACTGATGATTTTAACAGAAAACAGTAATCCAAACATAAGAAGAGTCAAGAAAAAACACATGCATAGAGTTAGATGGTAAACATGGCGCTGACGATTACTGAGGGAAGTATCAGGGGCGAGATGTACGATTGATTGGAGAGCAGCGTACTGTTATGCCATTATCCCGTCCCGTCTTGCTGCATTAGGATTACTTCCTTTGCAATGTATTTAGCTACTCAAGTTTCGTGTAACTCTGCCGATGCTTGATGACCCTACTTTCCGGGAGTGAGTTGGCTTTCGTAGACTATTTTGTTAGGCCCCAGTGTATTTTGTTAGGCCCCGTAGACTATTTTGTTAGGCCCCAACAGTGGCCCAAATTAATTTTTTTTAACGTGATTCGTGAAACGCTTTCTTCTTAGCTTTCCTAATTTTTCGTAACTGTTAGCCAAAAATAAGAAATTATAACATTATCCGCAGTACCACAACCAAAAGTAACAGCTTTTCTGTAGAGTACCCAATAGTGCATGCCCGCCGAAACGAAACGCCGCTTTGGAAGTCAATCGACGTTGAGTTCCCTGACTCCTCGCTCACTGTGTGTTCACCTTCCTGCGGTTCTATGCTACCGTGCAAAATTCTAGTACTTCGTTACTAAAGAGCATTGTCGATAGTTAGTTTTTTGTCGGTGCGCCCGTTTCAGAGTGGTTCCGTTTTGGTCACCGTCGATTTTAGGTAAGTCTGTCCGCTCCAAAAGGCCCATTAAAAATCCAACCCAAATGAACCTAAAAATGGTTTCACTCCGAACTTGATCTAACACGTGATTTTGCTTAGTTTCTTGTCCTGTATAGCGGCAAAAAAAGACTCACAACCGATTAAACTTTTCGATCTCTTCAAAATACCAAAACTCGTAAGAACCTCCCATTGGAACTCTGGCAAAAAAACTAACTTTCGAACAGAACTTCTATGACATAGTTGTGGGATTAAGTTTCCATTTTTGCGCCAAACACTATAGGTGTACTCTCTTCTTTGCAGTGCGATTCTTTTAACGTAAGTGCGTATTGCACATAAAGACAACCCATCACTTTAAGAATTAAATTTTGATTATGAAAAGAAAGGGAAGTGTGTTAATGCATCCTTTGCCGGTAGCGTTGCCTTATGCGTGATTGTGTTTAAGTATATCACCTTAAGTATGCTTCATCGCTGAAGGCTGCCAACTGGCCCCGAAGAGGTTCAATGGCAGAGCGTTCGCAAAAAATTAAGTAAATTCAATGCTCTCACTGCAACATGCAGAATCTATCTTTGGCTGCGAACACTCCCTGTGTGTGATGTGGCCTTGCCCCACGACGGTCAGCCAAGTTATTCACGTGCCAACAAAACACGGCTTTCGTAAACACCGTAGAACCAGTGTGAGCCTTCATTCATCACAGAGCCACACAGAGCGTCATGCGCGCACCATACAAATCTGATTAGATGAATCTTACGATACCGCTTTTTGCATATTTCGTATTTAGTGCCCTAGTTAAACAGTGCCTCGCCAGTGTAGGCGAGGTCGAAACGGATTCCTTCGTCATTAAACTTTGAAGGTATTCTGGCAAATTCGACAATCAAAACCGCACGCTAGCTTCACACGCTACACTCGTAGATCCGGTAGACTCTCGGTGCACTGCGCATCAATCTTCACATCTTCTATACAGAAAACACACAGCATCTCCCATTCCGGTTCCTATAATCCTATTCAGTCAAGTAAAGTATATCAAAGAGTGGTCCTTCTGCTTTGGCGCCCCTCAATCCTAAGCCAGTTTTGCTTAGTTCTTGTTTCTTGTAACGGTTAACGATGCATGAACCATGCACAGTCAATGTGTTGCGCTCATAATAATTTCCGTTTTCAATTATTAAAGAAGGCACATCATTTAGCTATCAGTGGACTGAAACGGTGTCAGTAATGGGAGTGTAATGGCAAATCAATGCCAACGCACCGGTACTTCTTTGCATTCCAACTAAAAGGATCACGCATGGAAGAGAATAATACATAATCTTCGGTTGCTGTCTGCTCCTGCGTCTTCAGCGGGCTTTCCCATGCTTTCTGGCTACGCCGGTTGGGCTGTTTCTCCTTTAAATGGAACACAGCTAACCACACACACACACAGGGAGCCGCTCAAACCAAATAACTCAATTCTATAAACGAGGTTCGCGTCGCAGATACGGCTTCAATTGTCAAACAGCATCGCCATTTCAGAACGACACTTAAGTGATTTCGTGAAACAATGCCTACTACTGGGTTGCCTACGTTTGCATCGATAGATTTTGCATGATGTTACGTAGATATTGTTGCACTGAACTGAATAAGACATAGCAGAGCAAAGGATGCGTGAAAATAGAATCGACAGTTAATTTCAAAAAACAAAAAATCTGACCGAACGCATCTAGTACAGGAGCTGAATTAATGGGTAGTAAATAATTTAAATAAGTACTTCTACTGCGACCTTTCGCTCCACCCATGTTAGCTACTGAGTTTCCTGTTGTTCTGCTGATGGATGTGGGGGCGTTGATGTAGCCGCTGAACGTGTTGTCGGTGGTGTGGAGGTGGATGTTACAAGTGATGCTGGTTCCGCTTCCGGTTCCGATGGTGTTGCGCATCGCACCGATGTGACACAAGACACAGTTGGTTGGGGCAACACCGACGGTTTCGTGACGATCGCTGACAAAACTCCTTGACTTGCGTTCAATGCCCCGGCTGTCATGACAGCGGTCAGCGGGTTGTAGTTAACGGCCGAATCGATAGTCATTTCCGGCAGCGAATCCATGGACCGAATCGACATGGAGTCTTGCGAGGTAAGACTCGGGTTTTTAAATATGCTCAGCGAGTCCCGTGCCAGCTGTCCCAGATGGCTAAGGCCCACCGTTGACTCGCTCTGACGTTCGCCCGTTGTGTTCGCCGACGGTGAAGCAACCCGGCCGCCACCACCCCCGGCACCTTCACCAGCACTCATCGCACTACCGACGCTAATGCCACTGCTGTTGCTGGTCGTACTACCGATTAGACTGCTAGCACCACTTTGGTGACTTCCGTAATAATGGCCGCCCACCGTTGCGTTGCCGTACTTGTTCGTTAGCGTATCGATATCGTCTTCTGATTCGTCGTAATCGCCTCCCAGCTGAAAGATCACTCTGGCATGAGGCGCAGTAGCCATCGGAACGGGATTGGTTGCCACTAGTGCGATCGGTTCCCCTGCACTACCACCAGCCGTGGTCGCTACACTCGTAAGCAGCTTATTGGTGATTGTATTTTCCGGTGAAATGTTCTCCTTCATTTCCACCTTCATCTGCGGTGGCATATGCTCTACGCTTTGCTGTTGCTGGTTTACGCTCGGTGCCCGGTCCGCCTGTAATGGATGATGCGTTTGCGTTTGATTTTGCAGCGGATGTAGCTGCTGCACAGGCGTTGCTTCAGGCGATACGTTCACTTTCAGCACTCGATCATCGTCCTTTTTGTGACCGGACGAAGATGGGCTGTTTGTGATGGTGCTGTTGTTGCTCCCAGCATTACTACCGCCTCCACCGTGCGCCCAGTAGAACAGCCCGCCCATGGGACTTTCCTTTCTCGAAGGAGGCTGCGACGAGCCGCCATGTTGGCCAGCTACTGCTGCGTCCACATTCGGCGGACTAACGGAGGACGATTTACTCGAGGAAAATAGATTGCTTGGATTGAATAGACTGAGCAGTTTCTCGATGGCCGGCGGGTAACCGCTACCACCGCCACTCGGTGTCGGTGTGCTTCCTCCGCTCGAACTCGAATCGGTCTGTTTGTTCGCTGCCGCACTTCCGCCTCCGCCGATGTGCGTGTGGATCCAGGATGTTTTCCGAACGCGCGGTGCAGCTACTTTCTCCGCCACCGGTGAGCCTCCACCAGTGGGCTTTGTCTCTTTCTCCAAATGTTGCGCCGACGTTAGAGTGCTTTCGTTCGAGTGGCTTGCGGGTAGTACTGCTGGGGCAGGGGTGGTGGTAGTTGGTATCGGTGGCTTCGTACCAAGCGTCCAGTTAGTGGCGGACAATGAAGACGAGTTTGATGATGCGGAAAGGTCGTGCACATCGTATAAGGACTCCTGCGAGCTTGCACCTTGCAATGGCGCTCCAACAACGACAACACTCGGCGAACGGCGAATGTCCTTGTTGCCATCGACAGCAGGCGCCCGTGGAATGAGCGTACTTTCCTCACATGGACGTGTTCCCGCCGCCGATGAGTTGCTGGCCACTCCTGCTGATCGTGCTAGCGGCTGCGGCGAACCGCTAGCGGTCAGTACATCGAAACTCTCATCGGCCGAGCTCAGAGAGGTGTTGTTGAAGTTTGCATTGTCGATCGAATCGATGCTGCCGCTGATCGACGAACAGCAACTATCGTCCATGATGCCACCGGCCATGAACCGTTTCACCTCCAAGTCCGGGCTCTCGATGCTCGTCGACGAAAGCACGGAATCGTGCAGTGTGCTGTTGCTGTTGTGCGGTGTCGACGAGTGTCGCACCTTCACCGGTGCATGATAGTTCACCGCACCGAGCTGCGATTGTGATAGTGTGGTCTGCTGCGGCTGTGGTGACTGTAATGCATGATGCGGAGGCTGTTTCGGTGCTGCAATTTGCGGTGCTAATGTTGTGGGAACTATTGGACTGTTCGGGACGAACCCTGGGACCAATGGACACGGTTGTAGTTGCACTTGCGGTAGCTGCAACGGTGAGTGTGGTGAAAACAACATTGCCGATGGTTGGAGCTGTGTGACGTTTTGGGGTATTGTCTGTGGCATCGTGGCACCCAATGGCACTATCATAGGTATGACACCCGCTGGTAGCAGTGTCGGTGGTAGCATAGTGTTGTTGGTGGCGAAAGTGTGGGCGGGGGCTGGTGGTGGTAGCAGTGGCGATGGTGAGTTCATACGCACGCTCGGGACGGCCGCGGCCAGTGGCGATGACGGAGATGAGGGCGAAAAGGATGAAAATGTTGGTGCGGAGCTACAGACGGGCCGCCTGTTACTAGCACCACCCATCAGATGAGGCGGCCCTCCAATGCCGATGGCCACCGATGACGCCGACAGAGGCGGAGAGGATGTTGTGTACGATGATTTGCTCGGCAGACTGATGGTGCTGCTGCTACGAATGCTAGCACCACCTTTGGCACCGGCGAGATCTGGCTCGGCGACCGTCACTACGCGAAAACGGGAGTTCGATGGAAAGAAGAGAGTGGGCGAGCTGCCGGTCGACGAGGGCGATGGTGAAGTTGACGCGACGCTCGTCAAGCTACCGCCGCCGCCGCCCGTCGAGTCGGACACGCGTGACACGTGGAAACGATTACGCGAAGGGCTTGGTACGGGTGAGGCGATGGGGGAGGGAATTGGACTGGGCAACGGAGAACGTAAACGGCCACTCGGTTTCTTGCACCCACCACCACCACCGCTGGGATCGAGGAGATGTTGCCGATCGGCGATCGCACTGGGGGACGTCGTTTTGATCGACTGACAGGTGAGCGAAATCTTACGGCTGCTCAGATAGTCAACCCGGGCGCGCCGCACCTGCGTGTTGCTCGCCGTGATCGGTTCGCTCGGTTCCGGCGGGTTCTTGTTGCGTTCACACTGCGCCCGAATGTTGTTCACCAAGCGGCTGTACTCCGAACCGACACCGTCGAGCGTTGTGTCCTGACGGGAGAAAGGTGGACGAATCTGTAAATGTCTGTCACCGCGATGTCACCACCCAATGCACACCGCCGCTGATAGTTACCTTCACTCTGCGCGGTGTATCGTCCAGATCGATACGGTTGACCGATTTGTTCGACTTCATCGCCTCGTTCAACGCTTCGAGGCCCGCCTTCTGGATGTTATTGTTGCGCATATCGATCCGCTGCAACGACGCGTTACCGCCGAACTCAATCACCTCGGCCATCGCTTTCGCACCTTTGTCCGACAGATGCGCTCCCTGTAGCCCCAGGTTGGTGAGGCTCGTGTTCGCCTTCAGACTGGCCCCGATCCCCGACACGAAGCTATTGCAGAGCAAATTACTACCCACGTTCAGTGTATCGAGTGTCGTCGTTTTTTCGAGCAGTTTCGCAAAGTGACGCACCGAATTGCGCGTGATTTCGTTGTTCCACAGCACCAACACCTGCAGGCCGGTCGGAGCGGTGGACGCTGCGTCGGGCCCGGTTCCGTCACGGTTCCCGTGCGACTGTTGCCGCTCGAGGGTACCGTTTTTGGTGGCAAACTTCGATTCAATTATTTTCAAGCTCGACTTCGAGTCGTTCGAATCGACCGATGTTTCGCTGTTCAAGCTTTCCGAGCTGAACGAACGTTCGTTCGGGAAGCTACTGCCGGGGGCCGTCGTCGCCGTCATGTACGGGCTACCGCCAACCTCGAAATCGGAATCCACCGACTCAAGGGAGTGCGAAAGGGCGCCTAGCACCGCACCATCACTTTTTGGTTCGCTTCTGACCGTGCGTTTAATGTGCACCGCTTTCCCAGAAGATTGTGCTCGAATCCGTTTCTTCAGCTGCTCCCCGCTGCTAATGGCACTTTTGCTTTCGTTCTTGCTAGTTGCGACCGGTGGCCCGGTTGTTACGGCCGTTGGTGGCGCTTCTGGTACGTCCACACTCACCGAGGGGTGGTTCACTGCTGCTTCACTCGTGCGTGCATCAATCGCCTTCTCAAGCTGCTCAAGCTCGTGTTGTTGTGACTTTTCGATCAACAACTGAAGTTCATCTTTTTTAAACGGGGCTGCCGGAAGGGTTACGGCCGTAAACTGACCCAGCTTCGGCAGGGAGATGGTTTTCCCCAACCGCTCTTCACCGTCGGCCGCCGTCGTTATGGCAAGGTCAACGAACAGGTTTTCCTGGGAAATTCTCAGATTGCTACCATCGTCGTCGTAATCGGTGCACATCTCGGAAATGTCTTCATCCATCACGCTCGCTACCAGCGCCGCGCTCTGCTGCTGTTGCTTTGGCCGCTCTTCCACGGCGACCATCTCACTACCATCACTACCGTTGCCTTCGCCGCTCACTTCCGGATGATGGGAAACTTGCTTTGGTTTGTGTTGCTCTATTCCGTCGTTTGCCGGGAGATCGATTATTGTCGCCTCAAACTCACTCAGAATGCTGTCCTGTTTCGCAAGCCGTGCCTTTTTCGGTGCATGGGGCACTGGGCTTTCCGATTGCTCGAGGCTGAGCAGCAGTTCCAGGCTTTGATCTTCCATCATTGATTCTACCTTCGGGCCTTCGGTTTGTACTGTTTTCGCAGTGCTCTTTTCGAAATCACGTTCCATGGCGACGGTGGTGCCGCTAGTGCTGGTCAGCCCTAGCAGTGCCTCCTCCTCGGCCGTTACCCCCAGCAGACCAGCTTCGGTCCGTTCTCTATCACTAGTTTGTAGACTTACGCTATTGTTGGGTTTTGTACTCGTTTCCACTAGATTCGCAATCGGTGGAGCTACACTGGTCGGGGGTGGTACCGGGAGCGTTGGAGGTGGGTTGATTTCTGGATCTAATTCACTCTTCGTATACACGCTGGCGGGAGCCGTTACTGGTGACGAAACGATTACATCGATTGCTTCCCTGGACCCAGCTGTGCTGCTGCTGTTCAGCTCATCTTCCGTTGTGGACGTTTCGATCGATGGTAGAGCCGGCGTCGATGGAGGTGTTACCGGAGTAGCGAGAGGGCTCGCCGTCGGTGAAGTGGTAGAGTCGCTGTCGCTCGCAATGGACCCCAGCGAGTCGGCGGGCCGTAAGCGTGTGGGGAAAAAGTTTTTCGAACTGTTGATGTTGTTCAGGCTGCTGGAAAGGTCGGAAAAGCTAAGCGCGCTTTTACGCTTCTTCTCCTGGACGTCCTTGAAGTAAACCGATTGATCAACGATCGCACTCACGATAACCTCCACACCCTTGTCCTGTTGGCCGACCGATAGAGAGGGGAAAAGGTTAGTTTACTTAGCTACGCTTAGCCCTGCAAAGTTGCCCGCCTTTTCTTACCCCAATTCTATTGTTTGAAATGTCGATCAGCTGAATGTAGAAGTTCGTGCGAAGCAGGTTCGCTATTTGCTGCGCATCTTCGCATATTAGTTGATTGTGTGCCAGCCACAGCTCCCGCAGAACATTGTTGCGCATTAGAATGGTGCAGAGAGAGGCAATGGGCTGCTGACTAAGTACACAGTGCTCCAGCTTGAGCGTGTGCATGGCGGAAGTGTTCAAGGCCTTCGCGAGGTTCGTCGTCTGGTAGTCCGATATCGTAGGACCGCGCGTGATCAGCACGTTCAGCTGCTTGCTCTTTTTGATCATATTAATGCAGTCATTCCATGTTTTGCTCGACATTTGCAGATTGTCCGAAATGTCCAGCTCGTTGGCCGCCTCGTAGTACTCGATGATGTCGAACATCACGCTGGCCGTTAAATCGTCCAGGCCACTGTGGGACAAGTCGATGCAGCGATACCGGACATGTTTGAAGATCGGCTCAAGCGCTTCACACGACCCGTAGCTGAGATTCTGATCTTTGAGTGACAGTAGCGGAACACGATCTTTGGTGAAATCGATCGCCTGCAGATGATCGACGACGCACTTGAGAGGTAAGGTGCCGTGGCTCTTGCATGATCCACGGTACAGCGCGAGCAATTCCGCTGGGTCACAAATAGGGGCTGTGAAGATATGGGAATGACGCAACATTTGTTCACAAAATATCCTACCCTACAAATACTAATAATATTCAGTATTAGCGACTACGTTAGTTTGGAAAGCTTGTTCTTTTGGATCGATATGATGCAGTTTGTAGATAGAAATGTAACACAATAAAAGACGCGCATCCTAAAAGGGTATCTACCTTCACCAAATCAAACTCTGTATGCCGTGTGACTTTTTTGGCCTTGGGTATAATACGTTTATTAATTTCATCGGTTAAAAAACACTGTTCCAAAATTATCTACGATTGACACATGGAATCGACAGGTTCCAACGGATTAAAACTGGGTCGAATGGTTCGAAAGTTAAGCCGTGAATAAAATCACAAAACAATGATGTACTTACTGCTTGCCCAAGGATCAACCGGGTCCAGATAGCCAGTGATCAAGTCGGAGTCTTTCGGAAACGACACTCGCCGCTGTCTCTCGCTGGTCGCTCTGGACGCACCACCACCGGCCAACACACCCATCCTGGTCGATTTCTTCAGGCTACTGTGCAAAACCGGCGACGAGCTGCTACTGCTGGCTGTACCACCGGCAGCACTCTTTGGTAGTGTCACCGTTTCGCTCGCGACTGCGGCGGCTGAAAGTGTTGCAGCTGCTGCTACCAGCGGTGGGGCCGATGCCGCGACTGCTTCTGCCGCTGCCAGCGACAATTCTTCGGCTAGCGTTAGAACACGTGAAGCATCGCTTTCCGCGGCCTCCACGGTGCTCTTGACGGTGACGGGCGCGAAGGTTGAGTTCGCGATTGGTTCTGCGTCGCCCGACACTTCCAACCGTGGTCGCCGGTTGACAGGCGCTGCCGACGGCGGAGCGGTTGGGAGCAGTCCTTCACCTGCAAGGGAGTGTTCTTCGCGCGAATCACATGGGCACCGATCGACCGCACACTTGACCATGGTCGGCTGGGTGGGTTCCGCTGCGGCGATCGGCGATTCGGTTTCCTGTTGGGATGCTGCCAGAGCTGGCGTCGCGGGTGGTGACGATTCCGAGGACGTCGCGGAGGATGAGGCCGAGGACACCGACGACGTCGGAGAGGAGGTGGATGACGACCGGGGAGGAGGTGGTAGCGGTGTCGATGGCGATGACAACGAGGATAACAGTGAACCTTCTACACCGATGGCACTGGTAATGGTTTTATTTTCTGCGATCGTGGTTCCTACTGGTGGTGGTGGTGCTGCTGCAATGGACGTGTGTGTTGATGACAACGCCGCAACCACTTCGTCTTTGTTGGCCGCCCTTGCTACGGCGGTGTCGCGGTTAGTGTTGGTGCTCGGTTCTGGCGTAATTTGTACTATCTCTACCGGTGCTACGGTCGGTAGCACGGGCTCGTTTCCTTCCTCTGGCTCGCACCGGCAGGGAACGGCTATGGTTTGCGTGTCCGCCGCTTCATGCGTTGCTTCGGGTGCAGACACTGGGACGCCTTCCGTCAACGTAACTGCCACCACCGTCACAGTACTCCCAATGATTGCACATAGGTCACCGTCGTCGATGTCCTTATTCGCGACGTCCGCCCCGCTGTCAGCTATCGCCTCGAGGTCGCCACTAGCATCCTCCTGCGTAACGCCACTGTCCTCGTCGCTGCTCTTGTTGTTATTAAAGCGATCGCTATTGTTATTGTTATTACAACCATCCGCCGCGGCCAGCAACAGCGTCGGAGGAAGATTTATCTCGACCGTGCGATTGTTGTTGGAAGCCGTGTCAGCGGCGTTCCCCAAGCACTCCGTTGCGCCCCCACTCATATCGCTGGCACCCTCCAACATCGCAGATCGGTGTTCCTCCGCAATCGAAGGGCTGGACGCAGTGGAAGAAGAACTCGTCGACAGCTGGCCAGGCAGTAAGGCTTCCGTGGTTAACTCTTGTAGCGGTAGTGGCTGGCTCGCGGTCGTTGTAGTCGCCGCCGAGTTTGCCGCCGTCGCTTCGCTGCTAGCAGCACACGCACCGGTTTTGCTAGTGTCTCCTTGCTCACCGGTTTCGGACGTCTCGTTGTTAAGCGTAGTGGTCACATTGCTTTCCGGTACACTCTGGGCCAGCAGTGTGTCCGTTTCCAACAAACAGGGAACCACCGTCTCCGCCGTCATCGTGTCGGTCGCGTGCGTCGTCGTGTCATCGCTTGGCTGGCGGGCATTCGTGTTGGTCGCTGATCGTTGGTAGCTTTCGTGGCACACGCTCCTGCTGCGGACATCATCGTCATCGTGCGGCGTCGCCGATTGTTGCCGTTCGGTTGATGACTGGGCAGCGGTCAGTGGCTCGGACTGCTGCTGCTGCTGCTGCCGCTGCTGATGCTGAGCTTGCTCTTCGGCATCGGCCGTATTTTCATCGATCTCGTCGGTGCTGCTGTTCTTCGAAATCGACGAAGCAGTCGGCGAAACGGTCGACGTTGACGAAGGGGACGAGGGTGAAATTACTAACGCTAGTGCCGCTTCCGCCTCCGCCAGTCCAGTAATCGTCGATTGTGGTTGTTGCTGCTCCTGTTCTAGTGCCTGCGTTGGATCTACATTCATTTTCTCACTCCTTGGACACCGGCGAATCGGATCTGTCTGTTATCGGCTCTGTTATCCCGTTTCCCGCGGTACCAACGACAATCGCCAAACAACAAATTTCGCTTCGACCTTCGGCTGTTTCGTTCGACTCGTTCGCCGATCGTCGCCTGCTTTACACGTTATCAGTCGGGGTTGACCAAAGCAAGCGGGAAGATAGCAGAGGCATTAAATATTGTTCACTGTCGCCCTGGACCAGATGCGGCCCCCGGTAGGCCGGTGACGTTCCGCAACACGGTTCCAATATTTTGCGAATACGTATTTGTATAACGCCGAGTTGCGCTCGCAAGGTGTTTTGGTTTGTTTTTGTTTCCCCGCTGCCCGCGACGAGTGGATAATTTTAGTAACCAGAAATTACTAAATATAACCCAACAATCATCCGTACCGTGTTTGCGCCTGTGTGTGCGGTGTTTGTTGTGGGAGCTGATGGGAGGTTCAGTTCCGTTCCTTTTTTTTTTTGTTCGCTCGTTGACGCTGGGTTTCTGCTGTTCAGTTGCCACTTCGTCTGCTCGGGCTAGTCGCACAGGGCGCACGCTTGTTTTTCCTCCTTTTTTTGCCCAACAGTATCTCGTATCGGTCAGTTGCTGTAAGTACTCAATGCAGCAGTCACACACACGTTCACTTCACGGCGAGCTTCACTTCGTCTTCCTTTTTGTTCGGTTGCCTCCCCGTGCGGTGATGCTGTGATCTCTCCCACGTCGATTTATTTTCGTTCTTTCACGCCCCACTGGCCGCTTTTGTTGCAGTCCCGCGGTCCCATGTACAAGTACCGTGTGCTCTAAGTATCGCCCGCTTTTTGTTTTTTCTTTTTTCAGTCCGTTTACCAGCCTGCCGGTGTTACACCTTCGTCGTTTTGTCTCTCGATCGCGACTAAATTCACACCACGCGGCATGCATCCACGGCCTAGTGGATGACAGACAGATCGACCACTCCGCCTCGTCAGTTTCAACAGTTGAGGTGATAACTTCCTAGTCCTTTGCCGTGCCGATTACTTCCTGATTGTTCCAGACAGGCGATCATTACTCGGAATTACTTTTCTCGCGGATTTGCACACTTGACTTCCACCACCATCGCCCGTCTTCGTGGCCCAGAAACAATGTGATCGCTCTGGTTTATCTACAATGGTAATTCTGCATTCAAACCCGCTTTGTTCGATCACTTGCGTGCCCCAATCGATCGATCGTGGTTTCCTTCGCGCTGCATAGATTCACGGTTGGGAGTAGCGGTTGGTGGACGTCGACTTTGCTGCCAACCGAGCGCGTACCGTAACAGCACCGTTGTGAAATCAACTTGCATCTGCACTTGATTCAAGCCCAACAAGTCTTGCGCAGTTTCGCTTGATGCCCAATTTCGCTTCGATGCGCGCTGCTGCACGCTGCATATGGCTCTGCGAAGTCTTTTAGTTAGCATACGATCGCCGGACACTCGGTGACTTCCTCATATCCTAGGTCCGGACGATATTTATTAAATTCTGGTTTCTGCGTGTGTCTTCTTCAATTTTCCACTGTGCTCGCTGCTGTGTGTCTCGTGTTATCAGCTCCGCAGGGGTCCCACCACCACAGTCCGTTGTTTCTGCACAGATACGGAACGAAAATAGAACGAAACCATTGAAAATAACAGCAAAACATTTTCATAAACTCATATGCCGCACACAGCACACGAAAAACTATTTGATAAACGTTTTTTCTTTTAAACAATATTGCTGCAATTATTTTCAATTTATAGTGTACCACCGATAGATATTAGAATGGGTCTCATAAAGCAAAATTCGTCAACCAACAGACACAACACCTGAAATCGTAGAAAAAATACCGGATATCGTATTGGAAAATCGTCGAATCACTGAAAGAGATTTAGTATAAGGCCATCTCATTGAGCAGTATAACCAATATTTTGACTGAAGTTTTGGGTTCCTGAAAGCTGTTTGCAAAATGGGTGCCGCATTCGTTAAAAACACATTCGAATGCATCTTTCTTGACAACATTTGAAGCGTTTTCGATAGGATAAAGTGGATTTTGTGCATCGAAGCATCACTATGGATGAGACTTGGGTCTATCACCATGATCGCTTCGGTTCGGTTCTTCGCTTCCGAAACGAGTTCGTCCTGAAAATACCTAAAAAGATGTTAACATCAGTTTTGTGGGATGCGAATGCAATTTTGTTAGCCGATTACTTCCAAAGTGGTGAAACGATAAATTTAGATTATTGTTGTAACCTTTAAGACCAACTGAAAATGGAAATTCATGAAAACAGACACGGTTTGCAGAAGGAAAACATCCTCTTTCATCAGGGCAATGCACCGTGTCACTAGAGCATTTTGAAAATCGCAAAAATCCATGAATTAAAATTCGAATTTATTGAACTATCCACCGTATTCACCAGATTTGGCCCCTAGCGACTTCCATCTGTTTTCAGACATAAAAAAATCGTGCGCGGAAAGCGTTTTTCATCAAATGATGGCATATTTTGAAGCCGTTCCAGTTTTACACTTCAGGGAAGGAATTTATCAATTGGAGTCTCCTTGGAACAAGTGTATTGATGCTCAGGAAGCCCATGCTGAATAATAAAGTGTACATTTCAAACCATAAAAATGTGTTTTTCTTATCGAAGCCCCGAATTTAATGAACAACCTAGTAAAGTAATTAAGTTCGAATGCGTGGACAATCCACTATAAGACCCTTAGACCCTCTGGACACAGGAGCACACGCAAAGCTGCTCGCAAGACATCGTATCCTAACAGGAGTTACAGTTTGTCATTCGTCCACGGTCCGGTTCGCTTCCTGTCAGCAGGTGCCATACCCGCTACGCTACATCGCACTTCGCAATCTTGCCAATAATGTTACTCGCGCGAACACAGCGAGAAACAAAGCGCAAACTATGACAAATAACGATGCGGATCCGAACGCTCGAAACAAAAAAAAGATCCCTGTTCACGCTGTAACCAGCTGACGGATGAGCAAATGGCCGCCAGTCGTCGACGGGGAGTTTGTCGCGTGTCGGCGAACGAATTGAAAACGCGAAGCGCGTTACAAAGCCAGCCGCTCTGGTGCGCGCGAGATGATCATATGTTTTTCTGGTGCTTGTGTGTGGGGCAGCGAAACGTTCACGTTTACGCGACCAAACACGGCCCCAGCTGCATCCGCCGCTTGTCCTGCAACCCAGCGCACCCGTAGGAGGATCGATGAAAACCTGTTTCGTTTGCCGCGCAATCGTAGACGAGTCACCGCACGTTGCGGAACCATACTGAGGCTGAGAGGCGGTACCGAGTGGCGGTTTGAAGGGGTGTGTGCTTAGTTTCGTAGGTCAAGACACGACGATCCCTCCTCGTCCGTGTCCCAGCAAGTTAACGGAGGTAGTCGCGTGAGACGGGGATGAGGATCCACCAACACAAAGCCACCTCACGCAATGGTCGGACGCCCCGAATGTGCTCTGTGAATGTAATCACTGCACACACCGCTATCGCCGGCTTAGGCTCAAATGATGGGCCAGGCAAAACACCGGGGGAATGATACTTGAACCAGATGGTGAACCGTATGGTGTGTGGCTTGGTGGGTTTTTTTCTGGTTCTCGGCGCCTTTGTAGCGTGATGGCAGGTCCGTGTTATGCTTCCGTTTCGCTAATAACCGCCATGACTTCATCCTGCTGTGTCTCAGCTTGGTCCGATGACGGGAAGACCGTTGAGATCATCAACCTTTGCGGTGCGCGATGGACGGACCGGTCGGTCATCACAAGCTGGCCAATGTCAAGAGCAAAGCTAACAACTCAAACGGTTCCGTGATCTTCACCGCGCCTTGTGGTCCACCGCCTGCAAAATGTAAGCGACCCAGTAACCGTGTGCGGAGCACACAAGAAAACCGAGCGACCCAAGATGAAAATGACTCACGCTGTTGCGTCGTCCAACACAGTATCGTACACTGCAATCGATAATTACCTCATCATGGGTCAACCATTGGTACGGGAAAAAGGACTTTCTTGACATTTGTTGTTTTGCTGTTTAAACGCAAAGTGAAAAAGTACTCATTCATTGTTGTACTGAGGAAATAATCAATATAAGAGAAAGGTGCTTCAAATCCGGAATATTTTGGGCTTAAAACACTCCTGAGCTACCAAGGTTGGCGTTTATGTCGCCTGCGAATGCTGCGGTTTAAGAGCACCCAAACTTCTTCCGTGTTCCTCATTTGGCACAACAGTAAACACATTGCCGCATGATGAGCAAATTTAAAAAAAACACTTAGGCAAATGGCGCGACTTTTCTGTGCAATTACTTCACGATACCCTCTCCGAAAGGCAGAGATACGGTTGTTTGGCGACAATTGGCATGGCAAAAATGCTGCCGCGGAGCGCAATACGGCAAGCGCGTCATTCTCTTTATTCTCACCAATAAAATGCTCTTCCATACCACCACACCACTCCTAACATGAATGTGCATACCGCGCACATTATGGCCCATTAACGTCGCCTCTAGTGGCCCATGCATCACCCGAGTGAAACTGCAACTGCAGTCAGCAAGAATTACTTCAGAGCACGGAAACACACGCACCAACACGAGCGCGCGCGTGCAAGTAACAGCAAGAAGCATTCCGAGAACGATTCGATGTCACGTTACAGGGAAGTACGTGGTACGTGCAGTGGGTGTTGTTAGCAAAAATTACCATGCAGCATGGTAAGAGGCCAATGGATCGAACAATGAGTCGTTTGCCGCACAGGGCGAAGGTTTGCATATTTTTGATGTATGTTTAAGGGGCGGCTCCTTTTTGCAGTTACCTAAGGAAAACGATGAACGTAGTCGATTACCGGGTGTATGCCAGGGCCTCAACAAGGACATCGCCGATAGGATAACAATCTTCAGATTGACCGTTTTCAAACTCACACATTTTTATAGCAGCACCCAGGAACACGTCATCGTCACGTGGAACAGTCCGTCGTCGAACAGTAGTTGCATGCAGTTAATTGTTGCGTCCTTCGGGGTGTGAATGCATGGCGTGCATTTCTTGAAGCGATATCGTTTCTTCTCTTCCAAGTTCACACTACAGCGAATGGTGTCGTAAAAAACGGGCCTCAAAGGACACTTCTTGGTCGTCAATCAGCAACATAGAAAGCAAGGGAACCCGATTTGCGGTTTTTCTACCATTACACACCATTTGGTTGATTATCAGAAAAACAGCTCGTATATCGTATTATGTGTGTCCCCTCGATTTTTGTGAATCATACTTTCGACCAGTGGCCGCGTCCTCGAACGAAAAGTTGCCTCGGATTTTACGTTAAGGTTGATGAAGGCTATCACAAGTGGCGTGCGGCCAACCTCCGTGGCGAAGAACGTGGCGTCCGTGAAGTCATTTTTACATCCAATGATACGACCGGGCGATCTGATGTCAAAACCAATCGGACGTGGTTGAGGTTTGATATTTCGGTTTCGGAAACACGAGAACGTGAGACACGTGATATGAAGTGAGACCTTTTTTGCAAGACCAAATAGGACTCCTTGTTTAATCACACCCCGAATGTGGTATGGCCAAAAGTAAAAATAACAAGACAACAAGTTGGCGGGCCGCTAATAAATTCCGTGAAACACTTTACAGTAAGGCGTTAAAAAGAAGATCTAATAGCCGACCGACTAATAGAAACGTCCAATATCCAGACGAGGTAGTAGCACGTTGGTTTCGTGTCAAAAACTAAGAAGATCCGGTATCTCTATTTGCAAGCAGCAACGAATGAATGGACCCAGCTAAACTTTGACGCTTCCGTGAGTCGCGTTTTGGGAAAAAGCCCGCGTTTCACTAAAAATCCTTTCGATTATCGTTGCACACAGTTAGAGGTTTTTCGTAGCACGGTTGGAACGATTCGATTGAAGTATGAGTAATGATGGGCACCGTTTCTCTTATTAACTAGTCGTTTTATCGAAATAATTTCATTACGCTTTTTTAAAACCGTCGTTTGCCTTGGGAAAAATCTAGGTCGGTTGATTTTCATCATCTTCGCTTGAAGTGGATGTTTATCAGTTAATTTATTTGAAGTGACTATGAAAACGTGGTGGACATCTAGTGCCTTGGCTTCAACCTAGAATGAATGTGGTTGATAAACTTATTAAAGCAGATAGCAGAGCTGTTGGTCTTTTCCGGAATTTGCATCGTTCGAGTGGTCTTATCCGAAATAAAAATTGGGGCATATCATTTCCATCTGGTGTGTGCACCAGGTCCGGCCACTCAGACCGTAAATCTTCGGTTAGAAACCGATTGCATTAATTCATCGAATATCATACAGCAGGCTTCTGTTTTCACAATTGCAGTTGAAAAGCGTTTAGTATCGTGTTTTTCTCCTTACTGGCGTCCTTTACTTGATTGGTTTTAGTCTGAAAATTTGAAGCAGGTTCATATGAAGAATTTGGTAGATAACTTACTAGACGATTGTTAACAATTTTTTCCAATCGACAGATACAGTGTCCAATTAAAGCACACTGGAACGCATCATTGTGACGTAGTAGGCCAGGGTGCATTTTAGGAAAAACCGTACGATGCCGAGATGTGTTTGTTTGTGTGTGTGTGTGTGTGAGAGAGAGAGAGAGAGAGAAGGAAAGGATACAATTACAAACGGCATCGTAGAGCGTAAACGTAAATGAGTAATGGTGGCCTATCCGTGCGCCACTACGCAAGAGCAACAACGGAGAGGCGTGCAAGGGAGGGGTTTTGTTTTTGTTTTCTTCTCTACTCGTTCGCACCACTTGGGTACGATACGTCGCTCTTTTTCTCACACACTTTTGCATTGCGCATCGCGCATCATTCGGTGCATTATTTTCTCACGCTTCTCAGTTGTCTCTGTTCCCCGTTCCCGTTTCTATTTCGTTCTCTTTCTTCTTCTTACGGTGTGAAGACTTTTCTATGCGAATGCTCTGTGACGAGAGGAGCGCACACACAATACGATATGCATTGCACAACACACACACACACACCGGGCACAGCAATGCACTGTTGCGCCAAAAAGTGAGGCACAGTGGGAAAATTGGATGCTACTTTCTCTTACTGCTGCACGCCAGTTACTCCGCCCGTGCATCAATCCGCGTCAACAAATTGGCAGCATCACTCTTTTTTGCCGGATGATGGATGACTTCTGTCAACCACAGTTGGCAGGCTGCTCAAAGATGACTGATCAACGAAGCCTGTCCGTCTCATTCTCGCGCCTGGCACCTGCAAAAGATCCGGTCTATATTCGGCAAAACCGAAAACAGTCGGCCGCACGAGGAACACGAGGAATGGCCACATCTTTGAAAACTTTGTGTGAACAAACTCTTAATCTCTCAAGCGTGACCCCATATATTTCGTGATTCACGTTTGTCGCGGCCTGATCACTTGCCGATTTCACACACCGCTTAACAGCCGTGTCAATTAAATGCTTCCTGCGATCACCACACGGGGAGACTACCACAGAGAATCACACATCACAGAGCTCATGCATCCGCGGGATTTTGTTATCGCACACGAGATCCGATCACCGCCCTGCGGGGTTCGTTCGGTCGAAGTCTGGCCTGGGCCGGGCCATTATCTTACTCTCAACACCCTGGACACGTGCCCAGCGAGCCCCTTCACACGGTCGGCGCGACCCAGCACTGCTGGTAATTTTCCTCTAGCTCACTTTGATCACGAACGATGATTAGGGCGAGGGACTGGACTGTTGTGGTGACTTTTACGCTAAACGCCTGTGCCTTTGCAGCCGGTGCCGGGCCAACTACTTTCGCACCGATCATCACCACAAATTGCGCTTTCACTCACTCACGCCAATTATCATCGCAATTATTCTCAATCGATATATTTTCTACTATTATAAAACGGTTCCCCAGCGGGGGATGTAGTAGTAGCTTAAACAGACACCCACACACACACACACGACACGATCAATATGCACAATTTACGTACGTAAGCTCGGACAAACCTACGTTCTCTTCTGTCAGATCTGCACATCTCACGGCGGAATGTTCCGCACGAATCAACATTTAGCACAGCCTGCTGCCACTGCTACTGTCGAGGGCCTGTCGTTTGACCACAGCGCACACTTCCTAATCCATCCACCCATCTATCTCACGTAGCGCGGAACCCGATAAACGTTCTTCCTTTTTTTCCTTCTTGTGTTTCTGATGATGTTTTTGTTCTCTTATGATGTGAGTAAGCAAAGAGTTGGAAAGGGAACGAGAGAGCAACAACAGATCGAGAGAACAACAAGCACCAGTGTGTACTGTCAGAGAGTGTCGCCAGCTGAGAGAGAGAGAGAGAGAGAAAGCACAGTATCGAACCAATCGAAGCGAACACTTCGCTCAGCACAAGCCCTGAGCCGTCGCGAACTGCAATTGCAAATGATTATATCACACTGTGTGTTTCGCATACGGTGCACCCTTTCGCGGTGCATGGAGGAGCGACGAACGCATAGCACCCACCCGGACCCGGAGTTGGTTGGTTGGGTCCCCACCACCAGCTGCTAGACAGCTGGCCCCGGCTGACGAACGGGGCGGCAGGCACCGCAGCTGTGGCATTATCGGTGATTACAGAGAACGGAACAGAACGGGATACTGCACTGGCATTATATGGTCATTCTTTTCTGTTTCTCATTCCCTTCACCGTACGTTGGTTTTCGAAACGTGTCGAGCACTTTTCTTAGTTGGCTAACATGTCACATGCATCGAAAAGTGCAATCTTGCGACGTTGCGAACTCATTTTGCCAGCGGAGAGGCAGACATTGTGGCGACGGTTGAATGATGTTGTGCGTGTGGGTATGTGCGGTTTCCAATGACTTCTGCGATGTGTTCTGCGCCTTACCGTTATACAGTAGCCTTTTGCACAGAATGCGGCTCCTCGAGATGCGTCGTAGAAGGCCTGTGAGCAGGAACCAACCCCCCAAAAGTTGCCCCTTTGCTTTGTTTTTCAGTTTCGTCCTGTGAGCATGCAAAACGAAGCACACAGAATTATGCACGCCAACTACACTGTCATCGCGAAACTAGCACACTGTGGTTCGATCGTGTGCACTTCACACTGCAGAATGCACAAAAACTGCAGCGCTGCATATACTCTGACGTCTCCCGCGCGCGTATCAAGCATTCCTCTGGCTGGGGGTGCGTTTGAGGGTGGCGTGTGTTGAGAAATCGCGTTCGGCATTTCCGCGAACAAAGCGGCGGCGGGTGACCAGTGGTTCTCTCGCTCCCGCGATCTCGCGGACTCCGAAAAGCGCGAGAACACGTGAGGCACAGTCCAATGCTTTGCGTTGGAAAGAAAGAAAAGCATCACCCCTCTCTCTTCGCGATATGCTCCGCGTTCGATGGCGAGACTGAGGTACTGAGAGAGCGAGAATGTGGACATTTGTTGTTGAATGAATATGGCAAACGCTATGGGCCGCCGTCCTCAACACAACAGAATTTTCCAACGGCCCTGACGGAAGGACTGAAATTTGTGGGAAATGAGTTAAAGAAACCGCGCATAACGTGTGTCCGTTCAAAAGGTGACACTCCGCCGTTATGTACGCGCATTTTGTTTGACATGCGACGCCTGCTGAGCACACCACACATTACTCTTGAATCGCTTAGCTGCAGCACGCCACGTGCCACTGGGGGTTTTTATCTGATACGTTTGTTATGAAAAGCACAGAGTTCTCCTCGAAACTCCTAGTCATCTACCTGAGTCTGCTATCAAAGGGTTAAAGCGGTTCCACTCGCACCACACTCGGGTTTGCCAATCTGCTGCATGATTCGCAGGTTAATGTGGGGCGCAGCGGGCGATGGAGATTATTAGAAAGTTTACCGCCGGGTATCGTGTATCGAAAATGTCAGCACCCTTTAATATGCTGTCCCTCCTATCGCCCACCGTCGGTGATCAGCTGCAAAACAGGTTATGCACAACAAAACTCTAACCCTTGCTTCGCCATTCGCCGACATTCTAATCGGCGGTACCGCACTGGCAAAGGGCGCAATGGGTTTGTTGTTTAGTTTAACGCGGCCGGGGTCAGCAATCGTTGTATGCAGCTTGATGTCGCCTTCGACCTTTGTTTCATGAAAAGCTCTTTTTGAAAACCGATGTTTACTGAATCCTGTGCCGGACATTATAACTTCTAGCGGACTTTACGACACCCGTTACTCGTACGATGCGCGCATAGAGTCTCAGCGAGGACATACTATGGGCGGCGAAGGGAGGGAGGGGGCGTGGGCCTGTTGCGTAGGGTGCGTGGCGCGTGGTTATGTACACCAAGGTTGTACGGGTACGCACACTTGTCAACGTACGCACTCACTCCGGAGGCTCGACACGCGGGGCCGTGGATCTCACGCATTTCCTCCAGCCAGGGTGGTGGTGGTGGTGCTGGAGTCTGCCAAATGTGCCATCAAGGCAGGCGCAACAAAGTGCTTTCGCTGGCTGAATGAAACCCGGCTCCGAGTAAAAACTGTCAGATAGTAAGTAGCCTAAGGGGAGATGTTGGCTGTATAGGAAAGGCGGCGGCGGCGGAGGGGACTAGGCAAACGTTTGCTGATTCTTGAACCCCCCCAACATTGAACAGCTCCCAACTACCGAACCAACCTATTTGTTCGGAGTCACGGTCATTTTACCGTGGCGCCAAATGAAAATAATGTTCCCCAACTCAGAACCCAGATTTCTGCTGGGGCGCTCGGTTCACCATGGAGCTGACGCTTTTCGCTATAGATATCCATCTTGCAGTGGAGCACAGTCCCGGAGCATTTAACTTCTTGTGCACGGTGCTTTCTTCCATCTTGGATTTGGTCAAGAGCCTGCGGACTGAACATCGATGCTCGACAATTATTGCGTCCCACAGTATTCAGTGCAGAAGTCTAGGTGCCATTTCGCGGAACATAGTACATAGTTCGGCAAACATCACACGCTGAGCAGCCTTTCACGGCTACGAAAGATCACGGAGCAAGCAGTGGGGGCACATTTTGAGTTTCGATCTACGCACCGCCGAACAGATTTCGGGCACCGGTACCGCGAGGATGGGCTTTCTCACCAACGAGCACTTTACCTTCTTAATCTGTCTTCTAGCTACACTAAAAACTAACTATTGCTGCTTTTGCTGCTGCTGCACTATACCATTTCTTGTCACATCCATTTTCAATCTCTCCTTTTTTTCGACCCCTTCCAATGGTCTTCCAATCGTCAGGGCGATGACGGCTCGTTGACGTTTCGTTCGACGGTACGGACCCGACGCAACTGTGTGAGCAGGTGCGCGATCCGCATAATGAGCCTTAGCCGAAAAGAGGCGACACGATGTTTGCCCTTTGTTATTTCACGTTTTCCAGGAACCCTGTCGGTGGGGTACAGCTAGCTTATTGCGAGCTACACTAATTTGCGTCTAACTTCATGAAGCCATCGGTTTTGTTTAGGATTAAGTTAGCAGCAAAACTAAAAAAGTTAATGTAAATACACCTTCCTAATGTACGTTTTTCTGGAACTGTTACTATTATCGGTGCTTAAAATGAATAAAGCTAGTCAAATGCACCTGTAAACTGTTGTTGCTTAGCCGACAGGGATTCTGATGTTCATTCGACAAAGAATTTTGCTGTCATCAGGAGTCAAGCAGGAGTTTGTTTATGTTTACAATCGTACAATTTTCTTACTCTCCTGGCGCGTACGGGTAGAGTACGAAAAGGGGGAATATCTTTTTTCGGCCGTGTCCGGTAGAACATGGTAAAAACCAGAATGATTACTAAACATTGTCCTGAGTGTGAGGTGCAGGTGGCAATCGCTTCGAAGAAATGTTCCTGCGGGCACATGTTTAGCATGAAACAGTCGAGTGCAACGGTATACGAGCCTCCATCACGTACGAAAACTAGTTCCAAGAGAAAAGCAGCCCAACAGGCGGCCGCTGCCGCCGCTGCAGCCTCATCTTCCAGTGACAGTCGTAAAGGTTCCGCTTCCGGCCAAGTGCAGCGCCGGCGAACGAGCAGAGTACGCCGTGAGAAACCCAACTACTACGATTCTTTGCAGTACGAGAAGAAGAAAAAGAAAACAAAGGTTTTATTGGCCCCCGTGGAAGTGGAAGAGCGTAGTATTTTATTCCTATTTCTTATCGCCAGAAATCGTCAAAAGCATCACTATTTAAGGGCAAAGAAGCGAAGCAGACACAGCTGATAACAGCCAAAGAGACCCAGGTGGCCAGGGCCAACCGACACGCCAATCGGCGCGCTAAGAAAGAGGAGATTGATGGTGGAGGAGACCTGGCCGCTAAGTAAGATGCGACGCCGATACTTTATACAGGTCTACGTCAAGCTCATACGTATCTTTTTTTAGGTTACCGCTCGACAAGCAGGATGTTGCAGCCATAATTTTGTCCGAAATTAATCGAAAAATCGGTTCCGTTGTGTGGACACAACCCTGAATGGTGTAGTGAGCAAGGACGATATTTATTAAGTGTATTTTGTGTAGCAATAAAATAAGTATAAGAAGCTGCAGAAGGGAAAATTGTGGTTGGAGCTTCCAGAACAGTCGTAACGTTATCCTTGTTTGTATCCTTGATGTTTTACCAACAGTTGCGTGTACGTCAGCGGTTGCCTTGGAGACGGGCAGCCTATACAACATCATTGGTCACATTTTCGGAACTGTTACACTGCGTTTTCTTTTGATTCAGGTTTTATTATTCAACACTCGCCCCAGCAGAGCGCAAGGATTGGTACCATTGGCCGCAGATAACTTAACGAAACTGGGTCAGTCTCACTCTATCAATGTCTTTGTCCAGTGCGGTGTGCCGTTCTAGTAGCAGTTCGGTTCGGTAACGTAGTTCGTGTTTGTTTTTGATAGACTATCAGACGGCTAGTTCGCAAAAATGGCTACTGAACTGGATGCGGCCATAGTGAAAAGGACACAAAATTCTCTGGGAAAGTTCGTAAAGCGGCCCGCACTGACCGAAAAACTTCTCCGCAAGCCGCCGTTTCGGTTTCTTCACGATGTAGTGCACGCGGTATGCCACAAAAGACCGGCGCGAATCCTAATCGATACCAGGAATCGTACGTGGATTAATGTGATGGAATTTCACAATTATTCTTCCATACATTCAGATTATTCGGGAGCATGGCCTACTGGAGGGTTTGTATACGGTGGATGAACTAAACTCGGACAATATCAAGGACCGCGATTCGAAAATGGCGTTTCTGCAAAAGCTCATTGACGTCGTCAGTAAGTATCGAAGCAACCGAAGCGTGGTTTGGAGCGTTCGAAAAAATGTTGTTTATTTGGCATCAATCAGCGCGGTATTCTGTTGACATAGTGACGTTGACGATGGTGTGGCAGCTGTTTCAAGCAAACCTACCGACGCAGCTCCCACTGAGGTGTCTCGTCCTGTTAAACTGCTGATAGGGATCAGGTTTTCCCTTTTCGCTGACCTTGCAAACACCTCCACCTCGAACCAGGTGACCTGTGGTCATCGTAGTCATTTGTGGGTGACTATCGATTTTCGCTTCTTGTCACCTTCCCACGTGCCGCGATTGGTTATTCATATCGTCTGCGACAAGGTTGACGATAGAGGAAAACATTTAAATTATGGATGGGCCGGCATTGGATACCGTTTATCGTGGGTAAATGGAATAAAGTTTAAAAATGATTAATGATGCATTAACGAAACGACTAAATAGTGGTTGCAATATCATACTCAATAAATAAAATCGCGATAAAAATGACAAAACTAATCAGTACTTCATGTATTGTAGAACTAATCACCGGTAAAGACCTGAATGTTCGCCCATCCAAAGTAGTCGCTGGATTGGAGGTGGAACGAACCAATGAACTGCTTCAGGCCATGGGATACGCACTCGAGCAGAAATTGGACAGCGCTGAAATTGTTCGCCAATTTCTCGGTGGCGCCAACTCGGACGCCCCCTTTAATAGGCCAGCAAAAGAACCGGAAGAAAGGGCGGTGCAGAATATTGACATTCGAAAGGAGAAATCCAAAGAAAAGACTAAAGATAAGGACCAATCCGGAAACGAGAAAAAGAAAGAACGTATCACAAAGTCAAAGGAAAAGGAAGTTACAAAGAATGGTGTAACGATCGCGGCTGGCCCAAAACAGGAGAAGGTCAAAAGCAAGCAGAATGGATCAAAAGTAGGGCACGAAACGAAAACGAAACCCGACAAGCCCAGCAAGGGCAAAGAGAAATCTCTCAAACGGATACCATCAATTCCGGAAGAGCAGTTGCAACAGATTACTCCTCGCGAGTTCGGCCTACCGGAAACCCCTGCGAACGGTATGGAGCAATTGGGAGGCAACAAGCAAGCCGAGTCAAGAAAACGACGAGACTCCCAGAAAGAGTTTGGGGAAGTGATAGCGGCCGATGAAAACCGAATGGCGCCTGGTGATGATGGTGCTTTGATTGTGGAAAACGAGGACGAGGGACGCAAACAAAATGGCACCGGAAGCAATAGTAGTAGTAGAAGATCGTCCTTAAAGAAACAGAACAGTTTAACGGCTAGTGAAAATAACGCCCTATCGGAGATGAACCAGTTTAACGGATTGGAAAATTCTCCCGGCCCTAGCCGGCAAGACAGTGGGGTTGGGAGCGATCCTCCAATGAGACCAGACAAGACCGAGATGTTACAAGAGGTGGGAGCACCAGATGCGATGCCGGTGGTAGGTTTGGTAGCCCCGGCGGAGAATCATCGGGTTCTGGGAAAACCGCCGATGCACCGACAACAGTCGATCGAAACGGTTATGCGACCAAGGACAAGCCTTAGACCACCAAGCGTTCGGCCTCCGTCTGCGCGGCCGGGAGCTCCAAGAAGAAAGGAGAAAAACGTGGAGGTCATTTTGCAGCCAAACGAAACACAGAGATTGGGAGAAATCAACGTAAAGATGGAAGTGTTCAATAACGAGCTGCTGGACGATGACGGCGAGAACTTGATCGTTATCGAGGATCCTATCAGTGCGGTCGATGCTTACGCTACGAGCCGAACGGGCGGCTTAGAGGACGATGGGATCTCGGAGCAGGATCAACAACAAGAACAGCAAGGCCATCTGGTGCGGCAGATCCTTGAAACGCAAAAGGAGTTTTCCTCTCACACCGGACATGACAACGAAACGGTGCGAAAGGCCGAAACGGTAAGAAAAAAAAGCCCGCATCGTAACGATCGTCGGTGTTATATGCTTGTGTCGTTTCGTATGGTTTGCTAGGAATGGTCCATTGGCCAGAGGCAGTCATCAACTAAGCAAATGGAATTGCTCAGAGAATCGATACAAAAATTGACACGCTCAGTCAATCCGCTCGGCAAACTGATGGACTTTATTCAGGAAGACGTCGATGCCATGGAAAGAGAACTGACAAACTGGCAACAGATTTTCGCTCAATCTATGGTGGAGTTGAATAAGGAACGAAGGTAAGTGGCGAAACATAGTCCATTTGTAGCATTTCTAGAGGTGATTTTTACAAGCGAACCATCGTTTCAGTGCCACGGAAAATGCGATCGAACCTTTGAAGCATCAGTTATCTCAAATTGACGTCAACATAAAGGAGTATCGCGAGATGATCGATTCGACTCGGGCAAACATCCTACAGAATGAACAGAAAATCGAACGCTTGTACATGACCGAAATATAGGAGCATTACGAACCGTAGAGATTCAGAGTGATTCATCCAGCACTGTTGTTCACCTACCTTTTTTATCTTTCATTCAATAATCATTAAAAACGTTAATGAACCGTGCAAATGTTTAGCGTTGCGTTTCACTGCATCCCGAATCGCAGTTATCAGAGTTTTTAAAAATTGGTTTATACGTTTCTATTAAACATTGTTTAGATGTTTTATTTCGTTTGCCTTCATTTGAGTTTATTCAATTCACAATGGTTTCACTAAATAGTATCATTCTGTTCCTTTCATAGTTCTTTTAACAGCATTTCTTGGTTTGGTTTTACCATTTTCTCTCATCGCAGTTCATCAATCGAAAATGTAATTATATACACCCAAAACACTGTCCGCCGTGCGCTCTGCGTGGTGGGGCTCCACATAATTGTTGCTATTTATATTATTCTTTATTATACACAGACATTTACACGGTTAAGGCTCGTCGTACTGCACAAGTCGATTATGGGAGGCGAGCGGATGAGAATCGTAGTGCATCGGAACTCTCAACGTTTTTCTACGATAAGTAATTCGAATTCTTCTCAACCAGTTGATACACAGTTGGGGACTGCTCTTAACCGTCCGATCGTGTAAGAGCCAAGAGTTTCATTTAGCAGATTTTAATAAGAAATATAATCAAATCAAGTTCAGATTCAGTGTGGTACTGATAAAGTCAAGCATTGAGAGAACAATATAAACTAATACGACGTATTATAAACTGTACGACGTATTCTACTATTTTCAGTTACGTGGACGACGAGAAACTTTTATTTCGCCATCAACATATTGGACCGTATTTTGTTTAATTCACAAAGCAGTTCTTTTAAATCTCCCATCGGTCGCCGAACCCACCTCAACCAACCTGACACTGTCTGAAGCCAGCACCAACTGTGCAACTGCTGCTTGAATGGGTTAGACCGCTTTTCGAACGAATATTGAAAAATAAACACTTAAATGATATCACAATTTTGATGCAACACAACTATATCTTTGCCTGTGTTCACACTAGCTTCTTTTTCCATAATAATGTCAACCAACAAAAGGAAACGAAACGTCGGCAGCGGGCTCAAGACCTTGATTTTTTTTTGCGCCAGTTTACGCCAGAGTAGCGCGTAGGTATTAAACGTACGAAACATATTCTGTTTTTTTCCGAAATACATATATTATACGTATTCCGGGGTTTCTAGTAAGTTTTACATTTCGGCTCTAAAACATGGTTTCAACAATATTTTCTAACGTATAGTGCTTTCATTTGCTACCGATGTCGTCGTGTTACTTCTTTTAAATTCTGTGTAGTCCGGCTTTAATAAGTAATACACCATATTTTGATTAATTCACGACGGAATTCGAATTCATGTTCTTTTGCGTTTTGTATTGCGATTTCAGTGGCAATACTTTCAGTGTTCTCCTAATCCATGGAAGGATATATTTCCAGATAATCTCATGTTTTGCAGTATTCTTTCATATTTCGATATGTACGGTGGATAACGTTAACATTATGATTTGTGATGTGCTGGAAATGATAAAATTTCCGACGCCTCAACGCAAGACAAAGCAGCACGTAAGACGCAAAACTTCGTTCAAGTGCACGCGGACGCCACGATAGCGTCGCATGAGAGTGGAATATTCGCATTCAAATGTGTAGCGGGATTGGGGTGCATAACCGGTGGAGCTCTGTTGGTACTACCAATTAACACGCTGGAAGCTTAAGCGCAAAGAAGCGTTTTTTCGTTATCGCCAGCTTGTCGCTAGCTCACATGGTTCGCTGATATCGCACACACTGAAATGGAACATTGGCATTGGACGGCCATACAAAATGACGCTACGATTGTTTTTATCACACTTTCTCTGTACATATTTTGCCAGTGACTGCCAATGGATGTGAATTAAGAATGAAACTGTTAGGATTACAATCGGCGTAATGAAACTGACGCATGAAGATCAACACGCGGTGGCAAGGGAAGCTTAACGAACGTACAACAGTGATTGTGTAGCGCTTTTCCATGAGCCTAAATCGAAAAATAATACGAAAATATGTGAATATTCACAAAGCACACCCTTTTCTTTACCATGCACGATTACTTTGTGTTCGCCGCTTTGTATTTGCGCTCAAAATAAACCTTCAATACTGTGTCGTTAGCGAACAATTGATTGTTCCACCACATATATGTATGTAACTAATTCGACCGTACGATCATACAATCTTCTATTTGAATCCGACACTTAACGTCGAGCGACGAAACACGCGCAACCATCGGTAAACAAGAGAATAATAGTTTGGGCACGACTCTTGCCAATCGTACCAGCACCGCAAGGGAAGAATGGTGGGTGATGTACATGTACTTTTTACAGAGGTGATAGACATATTAAACACCGTCCGTCCCGATGGACGGTTTTTTTGAGTCAAAAACAAAAACTAGCACGCTGCAAGATGTGTGTGCCGCGAATGACAGAGAAGGCGACAGGTGATGTTGTGTAAACAATAGTGATGATTACGGAAGATAAGGCTTGGAGACAGAAAGTGAAACACCCCCCACGTGGTCGCGTTCCTATGTTCAGAGTAATTTTGTACCTTCGATCATCCGCATTGGAACCGGTGTCAGCAGAGTGGTGTTCTTCATCGCGTTTCGTTGTCCCGCCAAACTACGTCCCCGATTGACCAGTGTTCCGACGATATCGCCCAGCATACTCTTCAACCCGGCACCAACAGTACACACGGTCGGTCTCTCAAGTCCACGATCGCTCTGGTGCCGCTGGTGTGCTTGACGGTAGCACCTCGAGAAGAGTCCGCGCCAATGACGTTTGGACAGTGGTAATTTGTAAACGGTAACGGTGTCCTTCTTCCTGCAGCCTTTTTTCAGGAACTGGTAATTGCCATCGCCGGCAGCCCCACTACTTCCGGTATCACCATCATCACAGTCGTCCATCTCCTTCTCATCGGCGGCTTTCGAGCGCGGCCAATGCTACAATTCGAACAACTCGTCCTGTTGTCGTTCGAGCTTTTGCAACGAGCTTTGCACCCGCTTGCCCTGCGTCATAACGATCAGCTGGCTGGTGTCGGACGCTGCACTTCCAGAGGAACTCTGTCGCTTGTGGTTGGTACCGCTTGTGCTGCCACTAACACCGGTACTTGAGCCGGGTACGTGATAGTGATACTGCTGGTAGGACGATATTGACGACGAGGACGACGCATTCGAATAGGCACGGGGTTTCGAGTAGTACCCGCTGCTGCCACTTCCGCTGGCGGCACCGGACGAGGAGAAGAATATGTTATCGTCGCTCTGGCTACCGTTCACAAACTCGCTGTTGCGCTGCACCTCAGCAATACACTTCCGGGTGCTGGCAATTGAGCTGTCGATTTTGCCTAGAAACTCTTCTAGGTTCTTACGACTTTCCTCTTCCGGCGAGACAAGCGGTGAACCCTCGTTCACCGAGTAACCATTGTCGTCGGAGCTGATACTGTTATTATTGTTACTGATGATACTGTTCGTGCTACCGCTCGTGGTACTACTGGTGGGGGCGGTGAAGGCCCGGGCAGCTATACTGTTGGGCCGTATAATGGCGTCCGGATCCTTCGGGTAGTGTGGTGAGTCTTTCGCCACCGGCACCATAAGAAATGGCCGCAGAAAGATGGTATCCGTCGGCAGCAGTCTATTCACGCGTCTGATTTGTTCCATCTGCAAACGCCAATCGGCGAAACACGGTTAACAGATTGGGGCACATCCTACACAACATATTCGCGTATGGTAAAAAGAAACTTACACTACAACCGTACTTCAGGGAGAGACCTTGCAGAGTATCCGTTCGTTCCACTTGGTGCCGGATAAGTGCATCCGTTGACAGGGTCGCTGCCGGACTGCGGCTTCCGCCGGATATGCTTCCGTACTTCTTGAGCGAACGGGCCGAGTCCCGTATCGATTGCTTCTCGCCAAACATGGTCTCATCTTCCATACCGCTGTCCGACACCAATTTTACAAACTGTGAAAGACGGCGCGCACCCGCAAATAAAGGAACGAATTAATTGCTCATCCGGTTCGATCGTTCAGCCACTCAGCCAGCCATCCACACAATGAATGCCAACTTTTTGCCGTATGTTGCCACGACAGGCGTATTTTACGACCGACCGTACAACAGCAACACACCCGTAAAGAATTCTTTCGTCGTACCCACGAACTATAATAGCCACCAGCGGGGAGTGGGGACACACATTCTAGCACGCGAATAGATTTTTCCCAACCGCTTCGCAGTATGGCAAGGATAATATCGTAGCTAATGCTTTCACTTGATACTTTCTTTCCTCACCTTTCGTTTGGATTTTTTCTACGCGAATGACAGCTGACGACACGCAGAATCAAGATCAAAACGCATAGTTTCACTCACTCACACACTCACCTCGAATTCCACGAACATCTAAAAGACAATTGCCTGTTCTCAGTACTGGCGATGGTCGAGCTGTGTGCCTTTCATACCCACTTTACACACAAAAGGCACGCTTACTGCAGCCAGGCGAGAATCAAGCACACAAACATAAACGGAAATGGGCTGCCCGACTGAAGGAATCGATTAAACTCGCGCAGCTGATGAAAAGCAAAACAAAAGAATTCGTCGGTAGCCTACGTGCGTATGATCGCGACAATTGTGAAGAGCATCCTTCAAAGGAAATTTTCATCAACCTCGAGCAGCGAGGGTGAAACAAAAGAGCAAGTGAGACAGATGTTTGTTTCGATTACTCAAGGTCGTATGTTAGTTGATGATTAATTTCATATTTTAACGTACCAACGAAAGCCAGCATGTGAGGCGTTACGTTTCAAATAAAACCCACTTGCGCTATCAGTTTAAATTAAGAAACACAAACTAAAGTCTTTATTTCCCCAGGCACGGTCCGTTGGTAAACGTCAAGCACATAACCAATGATTGGGGTCGCCTGATTTAAAACACTCGCCGCATTCGACGTTAATTAATGCGGCTTTCCACCAAAGCGTGATAACTCTCGGCACTTTCAACCTCACCGATTTGCACCCAATTATCATAGTGACCTTGTGATCTCCGCAACGCCGTTTATGAACAATCGTACTATGCGGGATCACCATTCGCATTAGATGCGCACACGTGATGCACCGAAAACAAGCGAATCTAAAACATCTCAAAAAACGGTTTCTTTGAGTTTTTTTCTACGAAATAAGCGGTTTCTTGGAGAGACACAATCACGTTGCGAGTTGAGCGAAAAAAACCGTGACTGAATCGTATTAACCTGTTTTCCTCATTTCGTGCGTGATCATTTCACTGTTGTGCAATGATCGAAGTAAAATCATTTTCCAGAGCATTTTCCGCTGCTCCAGACAAATGGTAGGCGTCCCGGATGATGCCCCGGATACTGGAGAGAACAGCTGACTCATTGCAGCTAAAAATTCGCACTCACTCGGGATGTATCGAGTGTGTACCGTGGGTAAATCCGTTCCAGCGACGTCACGCAGTCCGCACACACATCGTGCGCGGTAACAAAACAAAAAATGGCCCGTAACGGACTTTGAGGATGTATTGCAGGCCACTGCAGGGCGGTCGATCACCGCGGGCGGTGATCGCCGTGTGTCCGCGGATTGGTACGCTTGCGAATGTACAAATATTTCATAACATCGTCAAGTCTGCGCTGGTGGCGATTTTCGTATGGTATGTGTTTGCGCAAAACGGAGCCCTAGCCCGCGGTCGGATCGTTGACCGCTCGAGCGAAGTGCCGAAGAAGGAAAAAACACAACACGCTTGCCCGAACATCTTACCTTAGCATATGATCTCCAGTTTTTGTACTTTTTCATCAGATCGTTCATCGTTTCGAAACTTATTGTTCCCGAATGATGGCACGTTGAGCGTTAGGACGGGAAGTGATCGCTAGCCCTAGTTGCCGGCAACAGGAGCGAAAGATTGAGCGCGTTTCTAAATTGCCTAATAAATCACATTTATCACACCACCGTCATCACTGGAGCCGTTAAAACACCACATTGCCAAGCCAACTCAGGAACAGAGCCGAAACAGGGCCATTACCAGAGCTTCGCCGTTACTTCGGACACAGTCGCGGGCAATTCCCGGTAATCTCTACCGGTTGGCGGGGGTTTTCTTCCCTTTTTTGCAGTTGCGATGCCCGTTGAGGCACAGGGTTTTTGCATACAAAAGATAACACCGCGTGTCTGGAGCGGTTCCTTTGTTTTACCTTACTATTCTACCATGAAGCAACAAGTTCAACTCGTGTCGTGTCTAGAATGTGCAATGCAACCAATTTGAAAGTTCCTGCCACCTTTTGTCAATGAAACCCACTGAACATAGGTTCTCAAATACGTTTGATTTGTTTTTCCCGTAGTCACGCTGCTTGTTGGATTGCGGCTTATCTTCGAAGGTACTTGACCCGTTACAGAGGCGATCTGTCAAAAACTCGTTGGCGGAGTCGCAAAAGGCTACAATTTTATGTTTCTGTCGAGTTTTTGTGCTTTCAGTACTCTATAATCTGCATGTGCGTCAGTCGATGCGTTGCGTGACTAATCGCACCGCGTCGGACGATGTTTCTTTACGTGTTCCACTTCTATTCGCACTCGTTTCGTTGTTGGCGGTTTGCTTTTTCCTGGTCGCCGGTCACCACGGATTGCGAGAAAACCACCATCGGAACGGCTTCCGAGCGCTGCTACTCGTCAACTGACTTGATGCGCCGAGCGCTTCGCGTGAATCTTCGTCGATCGTCGATTTCAGCGCGGTGGGGTCGCACGAGTCAGATCGTGTTTGTTTGTTCGACGGCGGGCCTAGCGATCAGCACAGGGCGGCGCAATGTAAATCTGTGCGTCTAACATGTGATCGAACAGACGACGGCCCCCGGAAGCGCAAGGGGCTGGCGCGGAGCATAGTTGCCTTTTTTTGTAGCGCTGATGGTGGGAATGATACTATCACGCATGCCTGACGTCTGCGCTGATAAGTAGATATACGCCTCCGTAGAACGAGCGGCTTTCGGGAGGAAAAGCAAACAACGGAGCGTGAATTCTAGAGTTGTCGTGGTATCACCGTTAGCATGTTCTTTTCTCCTAAACATTTAACGTAATCTGGTCTAGGTCTAGCCACAGAGCAACTTAGTGTCTGAGTGCTTTTGAGGCACATGATTCGATACATGGAAGCCACGCTAAACGAGCTAACTTTTTACTTTCATCAATAAGAGATTGCGACCAGAACGGATTCTTGGTTGATAAACGGAACGTTCCCAAAAATTAGTTTGATTGTCTGAACTTGACCCTCAGATAATTGGCCTGTTACTAGGCAACCAGCAGTTTTGTGTTACATCCACAACTACACCTTTGTAGGTTCATACCTTATCTTTATCCCGTTTTATATTTCGTAGCTAATTCGCTAACATCGTACAAGTAATGGTTTTTATTTGTTGCACATTCGTTCGTATGCCCATGTTCGAGCAGACTTATCAACTAAAACAAGAGATGGTAGAAGAAAATCGTGTAAAGCTTGCTACACTTTGCACAGGAAAGTGCAGCCTGCCATGACCCGCTTTCTTATCGGTCCGTGCGAGTTGGTTCATCTGATATCGGAACATCTGGAGGAAACGAAAGAAAGGAATGAAATTAATAATGGAAATTTCGCCTTTGTGCCCCGAGCATGTACTCACTCTTGCCATCACAAGCAACAATTTTCACTTTGTCCACCTTGGCAAACTCGTGCACCTCCCGGAACTCGACATCGTTGAGCATCAGCGTCCAGACATTGTCACAAAAGCGGTATGTGTTTAGCTTCGCTGCCTTGAAAGTGACACGCGACTTGACTCTATTCGATAGTGCTGCATTGATGCACTTATCAAACTGTATCAGCACGCGACTACACAGATGTGGAGTAATTTGCCCGTACTGTGAAAGGAGAAAAACAGACCCATTTACTGAGCATCTTTTGGCATAGCCATATGGTGCGTCGTTTCTAGAGAGCGTTTGCTTACCTGAAGCATCTCGTCTAGGGTTTCCTGTAGCATGTTGCCTAATGTTGTATTGCGGTAAAGTTGATAAGACATGGTATTTCGCAAAATTCGAAAAGCCTTAGTGAGAGAAAAACAAATTTGCAAAGGATCTTCGGAAAGCGGCAGGATCAGCGAACGAGTCGAAACAACCAGCAAAACAATCACAGCGCATACATTATTTTGACAGCCGCTGTCAGAGACTGTCGATGAAAGCGTTTTGGAGCACGTTCGCACTGTACACCAAGATTACAGGGTGTACTGAACGGCGCTGACGAAAAACGGTGGTTCAAAACGGTGGTTCAAAACGGTAATCTGCTTTTTTTTATAAAAAAAATTTCTGGTGAGCTCATTTATTCGGGATCAGCTCTTTCTGGAGATCGCAACGCAATGCTTGCAGATTTTTTTTGTTTCTACGAATGCCACACATGTTCCGCCGAGTTAGTCATAGGGATGTCGATGAGCAGCGAGAAATAAAATCGAAACTCTTCTTCTAAGAAAACATGAAGGAAAGTAATATAGTTTGTGAAACTTGTCCGGCCCTTCAAACGATGGAAGTGTTATCGAGCCCCTAAATAGCAACGATTGCACGTGAACAAAACGGACAAAACCAGCGGATAGAAAAATAACATAACGGCTCGGCGAACAAAAGAAGCAGCTGGAAGAGACCCCTACGTTAAAATCTATTCCCGACAACAGGGACATGTCCAATCCATAGTAATCGATTGAACATTTTCCTGGAACGCACGATAGAAGTCGTGGTATAGGCGGAACATGACATCGTTCTCTAGTAAACCTAGCAAAGAAGCACTAAAGCAACGGTTTTCTACATTGTGTCTCGATAGCAACTCTGCGTTCTAATGCTGCGTTTATTTCACAATTTAGTTTCTCTAGCACAGTGCACTTCCCGCCGGTTTATTCCCACATATCAGTGACCCTATCCATGATTTCTTTTAGTTCTATAGCCATCTGGTCCATCGTATTGTCGATGCGCTCAAGCAAGTCGGAGGAGAAATCAACCAGTCCATCGTTGGAGACAATCGAGTAGACAATCTCCTCGAACAGACCCCACGGGATGATTTTGTACACCTCATCGATGGCAAAGTCTGACGCCTGGTTGATCAGCAAAATCTCCTCTTCGGTCAATCCCTGTAGCTCGGGGAACACCTCAAACTCGTACGCAAACAGTTCACGCATGCCCTCCTTGATCCGTACCAAATCAGCATCGATCATGGCCCAGAGCACGTCGGAAAACTCGAACACACCACCGTTGGCCAGCACTTCCTTCGTAATCTCTTCCAGAACATCGTAGGGGAACACGCTGAACGTAACTTCAATCGCGTGCTCGAAGTAATCTTCAAAACGGGCCACTGTATCTTCATCTGCTCCTTCGAAACCAGCAGCTAGAGCGACCAGGTCCTTTTGCATGGCCGAGCGAACGGTTTGTAGGGCAACCTCAAACCGCTCCGTGAGCTCGGGCGAAAAGTCAAAGCGACCGTCAGCGATGAGAACTGCGTGGACGACATCTTGGAACACGTCGTCCGGGAAGTTGTCTACTAGGCTGTTGAACACGGTAAGAATCGACTCGTAGACGAGCTGCATCACTTCATCCGAAACGACACGAGCCAACGACGTCGGGAAGAGGAGCGCTTCCATTGAGTCCAGTACCTCGATCAGTTTCTGACGCAGCACTTCAAGCGTGTCCTCCATCCGATCGTTCAGTGCGTCCGACAGATCGATAACACCATCGTTTTCGATCACTTCGTAGACTATGTCCTCCAGCAGCTTCCATGGGATCGCCTGGTACGTTTCTTCCGCCAGATAGTCGATAGCTTGATAGATCAGGGCGCGCATTTCTTCGTCCAGATCGAGCAGGTCCTCAAACACCTCAAACTCGTAATCGACAATCTGGCGCAGCTCCAGCTTGGCATTGACCAAAGCTTCGGCCAGCAACGCCTCTAGCTCTGGCGTGAATTCGAACGAACCTTCGTTCTCCAGCACCTCCACAACCAGTTTCTCCACCACGTCCCAAGGGATCGAATTGACAAGCACTTCGACCGAGTAGTCCAGGTAGTCGTGTACTTTGCCCACCGTGACCTCATCCGTCGGATCGATACCGGCCACGGCGAAGGCGAATTCTTCCAGCGCATACTTCAGATTGTGCTTCACCTCGACGGTCTTTGCCTCGAGCGTGGCGCTCAGCTCCTCAGAGAACGTAAATCGACCACCATTTGTGAGCAGCTCCTTGGCCAGTTGTTCCAGCAGCTCCGGCGGGTAGGTTGTCTCGACCGTGCGGAACACGGTAATGAACGACTCGTAGATGAGGTCGAGAACTTCCTGGGGGATTTCACGTTGCGGCTTCGTCGCGTTGGGTCGCGGTATGGGCGATCCTACACAAAAGCTGCTCGCCACGAGTAGCAGAATCGCGGTCTGGGCCTTCATTGTGGTACGATACACGGAGGAAAACCTCGAACTAGCTACCGTTTGCCACAAATAAAATGTCTTTTATATGTACCCCATTTCGGTACGCTTATCTTATCGTTTATCAGATACCGGACAAGAAGATTCAATGTCTTCCCCACGCGGGTCCGGTGGCTGCAATTAGCATGTGCCCTATTCCATCATTGACATATGACGCCCGTGACTCACGGACGATTGCCAATCACGTGCATTTTTTGGTAAAAAAACAAAGTATGGTACATTGGCCATTGTTATGTCACCGCTGTAGATAGCGGGAGAAGAATCTTTATCAATATCGGTACGGTATTTCGTAACAGCGTGGCAACCGGGGTTTACACGATTTGGTGTTGGTCGATTTGGTCAATGGGATCGATGGTTAAAAACCAATGGACTCCAAATCGAAACTCTAAGAATTTTTAAATTATTCTATTTAAATCAATCTTCGGCACAGCGGTGCACATGCTACAAGTAACTTTACCATAGAGTACGTACGATACGACCGTGACCGTCTGATGATTTCCTCTGTGATAGAAACATAAAAGAAGCTTTTTTTTCAATATTTAAATCAAGCGTAATTTATTATACGTACAGTAAATTTTGAAAAAAAACATTGTTTACTTCTTTTCTAAAACACCGCAGCAATGGGTTTAGCAAGTCTTTCGTTTGCTTCTTTCCAGCAGCTTGGAACTGCTCACGAACGCGAGTGACCGTCTCAGGACAAAATCGCGGTCGAAGATCATCTATCAGTGTAAACTGCACCATATACACAACCTGTTAGCGGAAATCTGGGCTCTGTTTCGCAAGGAACACGTATAAATCAATCCCTCCATCTTACTGGAGTGTTCCGCCAGTTCAAATCTCAGCTCATCATCGGCAAATGGCGCTCTTCCAAGAAGGACCCAACGGTACACACCAACGTGTTCACACTTTCGCCCAGTTCAGGCGTGAAGATACTAAGCAGCCGTGCAAACTGCTCGAATACTTCGAACACGGTAAACATTGTCAAAGAGCGCCTGATGGTTGTCCTTCCGAGGAACGACTGCTCCCACCGAAACAAGGGCTAAGACAATTATGATTCCTGTGGTTGGCTGCATAGTTAGTACTTTACTACCTAGAATGCTGTTCTCATTAGCTTGCACCTGTGACTTTTTATACAGATCGTTATCTTTAAACATCTACTGGTTATCTTCTATCTTTAACATACTTCCATTTGCTGCTTTTCTTGCCGTGTCTAGTTTTTTCCATACTTGTTCATTCATTCTAGAAACAAGCCGGGGTTTTTTGGGTTATTCGAACAAAGTGTTACTTTTTGTTCAATACCGGCCATTACCGATATTGGTGCAGCTTTGATAAAGAAAGGAAGCGACGTCGAATGGATGCGTCAAAAAGGAATCCCCTGTCGGTCGGTCGTTCGGTTTGGTTCGCAGAATAAAGTGCAAATGCGGGTATTGATAAAATAAAACAAATGCAGTTATTTCAGTTCACGGCAGTTTATTCATCGTTTATTGATTGTACACTGTTTTCATAGGAATGTACGATGTGTAAAAATTTAACAACAAAACCCAGTCTAACGTTACCAACGATCAGACATTTAGTTAATTGGTAAAAAAATACCCCCCAGGCCACTTTTATTACCTACATGTACGTTTTGTAAATCTTAAAGCTTGTTTTCAACCTCTGTTCCGTTCTCAAGTAGCGTATGAAGATCTTCCATCACCTGGCGGAATGTTTGTTGAAACTTATGGGCGCTGCTGATGGTACTGTCGCGGTAGGCAGAAAAGATTGCCCATATGCTGTCCTCCAGCATGGAGTAGAAACATCCGTACCCATCCGTGCACATGGGCGCGACGTAGCCGCAGTTGATCGTGTAGCCAAGTGTGCTGGTCGAGAGCATGAAATTGCCTCCTCCTCCACTTTTGCTGTACAGCGGATCATCGTACAGCTCCGGAATCGGAATATCGTTCTCGTACGCTGCACACCACAGACCGAACAGATGCCGATCGATTCCGTTCCCTTGGCGCGCCTCATTCATCAGCTCCATTTGGCGATTCGCGGCGACCCTAAACATCTTGGCCCGCTTAGTGGACGTCGTGCCTGCTGTTCCACTCTCCATTTCCTCGATGAAGCGAACCGCTTCGATACTGCACGAACGACACGTTTCCGTTCGACCCTTGTAGTACTGGCGCATCATGGCGGTTTCGTAGGTCGGCGCAAAGCTTCCGTGGAGACGGTAGTACGTGAGTAGCAGTGCCGTCTGGACGTAGGCATCCGGGTGGATTTTGTGCTTTTTCATAAAGGCTTTCCCGTACGACTGGAACTGGTCCATCGAAACGATGACACTTGTTTTCTGTAAACCAAGGATTGAAGATTAAAAGATAAACATTAAACCCTAAATACATCGTGCAATGAATCCCGCTTATCTGGTTTTCTGAGCACATACTTCTTTTGATGTCACCCAACTGTACACAATTAGTCATACGATACCAAATAAACAGGCTATTTTGTTATGTCTTGTTTATGACTCACGTAAACAAATGTTTATGTGCTGTACAAAGGAATGGTTTTGCTTATTTTTGTGCATTAGAGCAATTCTTCTGTACTGCTTAAGAATACATCCTGGCTGGTTTGGATAAGTTCAGATCTCTCCTGCCACCGTTCTTGTTTGGTGTAGTTAGAAAGTTGCTTAGATTAACTGGCATGTCTTTGATCTTACCATTTCATTTGCCACTTGTTCCATGCGGACAATTTCGGACCGCAACGTGTCATCCAAATCAAATACAACTTCCGTCGGCAGAATGAGCTCCTTCGGGGGCACGGTCCAGTCCGGCATGCCTTCCTCCATGATGCTCATCATCACGTAGAGGCTGATCGCCATCGAAATGGATCCATCGTAGCAACAATGCTCCCCATAGCAGCCCATCTGGCCGTTTTTGAATGCAATCGTTCCGCAGCTTTTATCCGTCCACTTCGAGTGTACGTCGCCAGTCAGGGCGAGCTGCGACAAATCGGAATATCCTGTCGGCTGGTGTGTGTCCAGGATCATCAGCGCTACGGCGCTTTCTACTTCCTGCAGCATATCCCTATTGTGTTGCGAGAGTTCCATCAACCGATCGCGATTACGAGCCCACGTGGTACGATCATCATTCGTTAACACCGGGACACCAGTGTGAGGAGCGCCAACGTCACTCTCAACTTTGTGCTGGATTTGTTGCAAAGTAAAGAGGAATTCCTGGGGCGCTAGCGGTTCACCTTGCGCATCCAACCCCGGAACCCTGAAAATGCGTCCCCCGTAGAGAACGATGATGTGCGACGGGCAGGAACCTTCGCGCTCTGTTTTGAAGTAGCTTTGCACCTTATCCATTTCGAGGCCTGGCAGCCGCACCGTGTTGTACAATCGGCGATAAAGATCGGCCGAGAAGATCACCTTCTTGTCGACGCTGGCGATGGGTCGTAGTTTTTCTGTGCGCAAAAGCTTCCAAAACACCATATTGTGGTGCAGGCAAGTGGCTGGACCTTTGAGAAAGTTGTCAGGAATCGCTTCCAGTCCAACGGTAGACAGCAGCAGGGGCTGAACCATCACGCAGTATGGGATGAGCGGCATGCGGAGCGTACAGTACGCATAATCTTCCCACCATTTTTCCACCTGCAAGAGATCGGTGGTTAGTTACACTTTGTTTTAAATCTAAGCATTGTTGTACATATTTTATCAGAAAATAACGACATCAAATTAGATAAGTTTTTGGCAATAAGAAGGAATAATAGTAGTGTGAATGATTAGCGTAGTAATGGATTTTGCAGTAAAAGAGACACATTATCCACAAATATCAACATCTTTTGGGACCTCGTCAGAGGTCAGAGGACATGTGTGATGTTGTTCCATCTTTCTCGTTGTAACAAAAAAAACACCTTTTTCCAATATCGAAAGGAAGCTACGTTTAATTATTCAGCAATAGCAAGACAATGTTTTTTTTTTCGATCAATCGTAAATCTGTCCACAATGCAAATCGTGCGTCAGATTGCACTTACAGTGCATGCGTCACCTTCAGCTGCTGGACGTGCTCACGAACGCGCTCAAACAGCTCGGGATTGAACTGTGGCTGGGCACCCTGCATCACTTGCTGAATCACGGCCTGGACTTCCTCTCGCAGTTCCGGGCTTAGTACCGAGAGAAAGCGCTCGAAGTGAACCGCCTTCAGCTGACGGAAGTGATCCGCAAGCTTGGTACGCAGTGCCTCACTGGCTTGCGGGACACCTCCATTGATGAGCCAACCCTGCACCACTGCATTCACATCAGCCCGCAGTTCGAGCGGAAGCAAACGCAGAGCCCGTTCATATTGACGCTCGGCGAACTCGGCGATTTCGGGGTTCTCCAGAAGCTTCAGCAGATGGGAACGAACACGGTCGAAGAAAGCTTCCGACGGCTTGCGGTGGTTCTCGAAGGCGTCCAGAAGTTCATTGCGCACCTCTTCTGGCAGGGCTTCCCAATGTTCGCGAGCCTTGTCGCGCAGATCCGGTCGCGGGTTGGCTCCTGCCAGGGCCACAAGGGCTAGTAGCACGGCGATTCCTGTAGCTGCCTTCATTGTTCCGATTTCACTACTGAGAATGTGATTTTTACTCTACCCGTTCAAGAAGCAAGCGGTAGCTTTTTATACCCGTTGGCACGGTGGTCAGTTATCTTTTTGAGCAAACACACTGTCATTAGATAATTTTCATGTCTTGTGTATTTTGTTCCGTCTCTACTTTGTCTAGGAGTTTCCGCATTGTGAGTCACAAGGAAAACAAAACCCATAAAACATAAGTAGGAACAAAAAAAAACGAAAAACATCTATTGTCCATATCCTCCCGACGGGTTGGTTCGGTTTTCCCCACGGGTCTTTCGGGCAAACAGGAACACTCATTGACGCTCTCGAGAGGAGCAGCTATCAGATGACAGCTGTCTCAATTTTATCTTATATCTCATATCTTATCATTTCAGCAAAGTTCCGGCTGCTACGGACACAACCAACTTGCTAGCTAGCGGTCTGAAAAACGATCCCGAAGATACAGACACTTTTCGCTGCCCGTCCCCAATCTATTGCATCGATTGCTCAGTTGAATAGTAGACAATATGCTGAACGAACTTTACTGCGTTGCATTGGGTATTCTCCTGTCACAGGCACCTTCTGGGATTCCCGCGCAAGAAGTTTCGCTTTACAGCGCTTCCACGATTGACTGCATGATAGCCTTCGACCTGCGAACGCCAATAGCCCATCAGCACCTTCCGGAAAGCTGCCGACAGTCGCTGGAAAAAATTCTTCCTACGTACGTAAACATAAAGCGTTTTCTCGACCAATTCGTTGATAATGGACTTGAAGTGCAAGCACAAGCCGCACTGAAAGACGCCTTTGCTACGATGCTGCAAAATGGCGAGGAAATGATGCGGGAAGAACTTCGCGATCCGGACAACATCGCCAGCCCACCGCACATCAGCATACCGCATGCGATACCCGTCGATATAAGGCGTGAAATACTACGCAACATGCTCTACGGGCATCACTTCCGCCCCACGCCCATGTTACGGATGCAACTCCAAAGTTACCGCAACCAATTGATGCGCGCCAGAAATTTTCCGGCTGCCTACTGGATCGATCGTTTACTGGCAGTGTAGATGGGGATGCTGAAAGAGACCCGGGGACCATCACAGCAGCGTGACTCGCTCAATTTCGGACCCCCGCGATAAGCCCGGTGCCCAAAGTGACGGTGCGGATTTCGTATTCGAGTTCATAAACGTTCAAATAAACAAATACATACATCTCCCGCATCACGGGGTTTACTGCAAACGGAGGGCCCGTGGCCTGAAGATATGGTCCTTATCAAAACTACTCACCCAGTTCTTCTCCTTGGTAGCGCGTTGTTCGAGTATCGCCTGCAACTTCGCTCCAACGCCTTTTCGGAACGTTTCTATAATTCGTTTGGAGTTCTCCAGCTCTTCTGCCGTTCCAAAGGGCTTCAGTGACTCCAGATACCGTTTGAGCGTGTGATCCAACGCTGGCAGCGGTAACTTTGGGCGATCCTCATCGTAGCAGAACGTGCTCTCGGAGCTTTCCTCCGGAAGATAGTAAATTGCTTCACGATTCATCACACTCAAAGAAAAGCTTCTGTATTTCAGCTGAAAGGCACCCCAATTTCTTGTACGCTCCAATGTTTACTTGCGCAGTGCAGCGACCCTAGAGCACAACCTGTCCTGAACTGGAGGGGCGTTCCGTGAGCGTTCGCGGACGAAGCGTATCAAAACACCATCGCGAAGATGAACTTTGAACGGGCAGAGATACAAAACAAATACTGCTTCATCCAGTGCGCTATTTCGCGGTTGGACAATTACATCGCCAATCGCTAGTACACCTGAAAGGGTTCGCGAAGGAATCCCACACGCTTTGCGCCAATGTGTTGAACTACGCCTCTCTTACCCCTGGCGGTGCGTGCAACTGCGAATGGGACGGGGAGCTTTGATCCATCTACATGATAGATTATTAAACGACCCAACGACCACGTACTTTATCGTAATCGGTTGTACTTTCTTTTTTCTTTCGGCCGTTACGACCTCCCGAAGAATGACGACAAAACATCGAGACTTTCAAAACAAAACATATCTGCTGTCAAAACTCACAGCCGCCTCTTGAGACTGACTGCTATGCTGTGAGAAGTAAGCCTTGAAGAAGAAAGAGGACCGATTGAATGAAGTGTTGTACTCTTTTCATACTTTATTCGTTCATATTAGCGTGTCTTCCGATCGTACATACTCCCCAATGTCGGCCTGGTGGAAGCAGACAGTTATTAGCGGATCAGCTAGCTTGCAGTCGTTCGTAGACTTAGCAGCAACCCCGAAGCCCAGCGGTACATCGTTCATCGACATGACAAGAACTCCCTGGTAAACGGGTGTGTTTTCGGTGATACGGCCCAGGCCGGCCTTCGTGACGTGGTTACCATACAGGAACTGTTGCTCGGCGGACGGCTTTAACCAGATTTTATACTGTGCGTATGGTGTCAGGTATGCTAGGGCCGTGATATGCAGGATGAATTTGTTGCTCTTGGTGAACTTTCCGAAACACGTTCCAACGGACACCAGGTTATCAGCGGGGATTGTGGCAGATAGTTTAAGAATTTTCTCTGACATGTAGTAGACACGGGATTTCGCCTCCCGAAAACAGTACGTTCCATCCGGACGATCGATCAACATTTTAACGTTGGAACCGATGCTGCAAAAGAGGATCCAGTTAAAAACATTGCCGCATGGTGTGCAAGACCGGCGTGTTCCGCGGAACAGTACTTACTATTTCGATAACTTCTCAAACAAAACCTTTGTCTGTTCTTCTGATAAACGCCTCATTGTGCTTTATGGTGGATTGTTTCAAGTTTTAACAAAAGAAATTGGCTATAACCCGGGATAAAAAACCCGAGCGCTCCGAAGCACGTTGTTTACGAATTCCGTTTGACAGGTCACGCGTTTGCCGCACTGATGACAGCAGGCGAAAGGCGTAACGCGCGTTACATTTGTATCGCACTTTTAAATTTATCATCCGAGAGCACGTGGAAGTTTAACGCATTTAAGCTGGTGAAAGCTTCAAAAAAATCATAGAATGGATAACTAACAGGCTTATATTAACTACAGCAGATATAAATTTATAGTAGTACAATATTATGCACTAGAGTACAATCATGTTTTATTTTATTTTATTTTTGAACACGATGAACGATGGAGCGTTAGCAATGCTTGGACTAATAACGTTTTGCAGCCGTTCATCTGCTGCATTTGCAGCTGATTTCATCACAATTTTCACTGATAAGAATTTCGGACCAGTAAGAACAATGACTTCACACCAAATGATAGATTCATCTTTGATTCATTTATTGCTGACATCAAATTCGACGCGCAGTCATTAGTTCAACAATGTACAAAATTATTTCATCACGTTTTGTTTTTTTCAAATCCTTTACACGAACCAAATACTCGCCAATCATGAGGCCATACGTTCAGTGTTTCTTAAGTCTTCTTCTTGCAGTAACTGCGGTGGAACAAATTGCGTGGCACTAAGAAAGCAGATAAATAACGCTATGGCTGGTTCACTTCGTGTCCACAATTTCTCACCAGTAACCGCGGGAATGAATAAATAGATCTAGCTCAGATCCAATGGTCCTTCGATGCATGAATGCACTTCGTTGTAGTCTATAATTTGTCTTTTGTGCTAAAGGTGCAATCGGTAGCGACTCTCGTAGCGAAGCATTTTGTCTTTTAACTTAGTTTGCTACCCACAACAGCCAAATTATGTTTTGAACAATTCACCTGCATGTGTGAGATGGACCATAAAATAAGAATCGTTAGGCCCGTTGCCATCTAACAAGCAGGGTACTAATCCGGCATATCTGGCACGTCTGTCGTTCAATACATTCCCGTTCCGCTTCGTTTCGTTTCTTAGGCGTAATACTGTTTTACAGCAAGGCGTAGGGCAGGACGTTTCTCATTAGCGATTAGACACTAATCACTTCCTTTGGCTTGAATGCACGCTGTTTGAGCAGGTCGTCCAAATGCTCCTCCCGGTAGTAAACGACGAAATCGGCCGGGGACAGGCCCTCGAAGATAGCGCACACGCTTGGTTTAAGGTTGTAGAAAAACAGAGGCTGATCACGACGTGCAAAGTCCTGCGTTATGCTATCGATAACGGTAGCTGCAGTATAATCGGCACCGTAAACGTGCGAGCAGTCGATCACGACCGGAAGCGACTGGCGGATCGATTGCTTCGTCACCAGGTTGCGCACGTAATCAACGGACGGGAAGATCAAGCAACGGTCGGGCGTAATGATCAAATACTCCGTTCCGCCCGGGCTCTGGAAGGTGAAGGAAAATTGAGGAAATGAAGATTAATCAACCCGTGTGTCCGGTGTATTGTTATCATTCCAGCACCCGCTGCGGTCCGCTACTAACCGTTAGCCGTTCAACGGATATTTTTGGCCGTGCCGCATGATAGAGAATGAAAACAACGTTCAACCCGATACCAAACAGAATGCCCATCTCCAGTGGCAGCGCCAAGCAGGCAATGAACGTGCCCAAACCGGGAATTAGGTCACTTTCTGCAAATTTGGGAAAAAGTAAATAGTTTGGTATAACGTAAGTTCATAAATGATGCAGGTGGCATCCGTTCCTTGCCCAAAGGGTCATCTGTTTTCGCTTTTCTTACTTACTTTTGGTTCTCCACATCGGCTTCACCACCTTAACCTCCACCATAAAGACAACCGCAGCGATAATGATCGCCGCCAGCGATGCCTTAGGAATGTAGGAAAAGTAGGGTGTGAAGAAGAGCAGGGACGCCACAACGAGGGCCATCGTGTAGATGTTGCCCATCGGTGTCCGCACGCCGGACGCATTGTTGACGGCACTCCGGCTCAGCGAGCCCGTCCCGGGGAAACCCTGCACGAAAGAGTTAGCAATGTTGGCTAAACCGATCGCGATCAGCTCTTGCGTTGCGTCCACCGGTTTTCCGTTCGCTGCAAGGGTGAAGGTGCGAGAGGAGGGTACGAGATTGTAGAACCGAAAAACATTGGCCCAAACTAACACTGGTAAAAACTCACAGAAAGCTTTGCAGATCGCAATGTTTTCCATCAGCGCAATCAGCGGCACGACAATCAGTCCCGAACCAAGGCTGGAAACCATGTCGGCGAATGACTCCTCTTGGCCAGACATCGTTTCGTTGGCGGTCAGGGAAAACGGTGGCACTTTGATCGACGGCATACCCGGGGGAATGTCACCGATCAGCTTGAATGGTGCGGTGGCCGACGACTGGAAGGTGTAACCGATGGCACCGCAAACTACGACCAGGATGGCGTTGCGTGACGTACCGATCAGCCACATCAGTTTGTTGATGATCCGATGGTTCTTTGATTTCTGCTCATCGTCCGCCGGACCTATCTTAAGACCAGCGACAATCTACGACCAAAATGGAAACGGAACGCAGCGTAAGGCTTATGATGGCGCACGCACGCTGATTGCCTGCAGCTTACCCGCATGATCAGTAGCACTGCGATACAGGTGATCCCGAGGAACGTGTCCCAGAGCTGTACGTTGTGGATGTCGTTGAAAATGTTTTTCCAGATTTCGACAAACGTTGCGCCCTTGGCCGTGATTCCTAGCACGTCCTTCACCTGCGACGTCACAATGATCAGCGAGACGGCCGATGTAAAGCCGGACGATACCGGGCCCGACACGAAGTCCACGAGAAAACCGAGCCCAAAAATGCCCATCACCAGTTCAATGATACCGGAGAGGAAGCAAAGGAGGATCGATTTCCCGACACTACCGCCGGCGGTTTGGAACGTGAGTAGTGAAGCTATGGCGGTGGGACCCATCGGAACATCTTTGCAGCTTCCGAACACGATGTAAACAATGCAACCGACGAATGATCCATATAGACCGTACTGTGGAGAGCGCAAGGTGTGATAGATAAAAAGGAAGACGTTAAAGAACGTCCATTTTCCATATATCGCCCATATCCCAGCCACTTAAGGCTGATCGTGGGAATGGACCATCCACGTGATACTAACCGCTGCGGGAAGCCCTGCAATGCCGGCGTAAGCGAGGGCCTGTGGTATTACCGTCAGTCCGACGGTTATTCCCGCCACCAAATCCCCGACCGCGTCCGTGGAATTGTACCTACGAGTGGTGTAGCAGGTTTCCGTGTTAGTTAATCCCACCAGTAGTTCCCCGAAGGGCGCAACCGAATCAGAAAATCAACACTCACTGTGGCAACCATCGCAGAATCGGGAGGCGCTTTTTGATCATCTTCTCCGAGAACGCACTTTTCGCCTTCCGCTGAAGCCATAGGTTGATTCCGCTTTGCTGATCGGCCGTCACTTTTTCCCCACTATCGGACACTGCGGGCAGCAGAAGATCGCCATGTTGATATTTTTTTCATCGTATCGCTCACATACGAATACGCCATTTCTTGTAGTACTTACGGATAAATTCGTTCGATCCACGCAAGCCGCCGTGGGGTTCCCCATTTCTGGCCGATATGTCGAGAGTCGAGCAGCTCATCGCTTCGTTGTCGTACGAGCCATCGTGGGGCAAAATGCCACTGACGGTGTGGATCGGGGTCTTCATGCTTACCAACCGGCAGCCACTGTTGTCGCCTGCAACGGAGAACAGCAGATCAGCACTACGTCGCACCGTGGCGGTTTCCACGAACGAATGGACACGGTCGCCCCGTTGGACGATGGGTTTTATCGTGCCTCAGATGCGCGCGAAAGCGGACCCGCGTGCCGTTCGAATTCGTTGAGCAAATTTCATTGCGCTGTTTTCGTTCATCGTTCCCAACTACGTACGTTTTTGGGGGGTTCTACACCTGTTCACACCCGGGGCCGGGCCCCCTTATTATGCTTAAATCACGGCAATTTGGCAGCGTGCGTCAAGCAAGAAAAAGGATTCTCGCTGATCGACCGATCACGATCTTCCCGCGTGTGTTTGCCCGCGCGGACCACAACGAAACCCTCCGTCGAGGCTGGATTGTTCGCACTTTGTCTACTATCAAACCAAACCACCCGCATCGGGCTCCCGTTTACTGCGAAACCAGGTGGCACGAGACCATTAGTTACACCCGGCGGACAAATGAAGTCATCAAAAATTGGAATCACATTTGATGCGCGATGGAGTGATAAAACGAACGACAAACGCTGCTGCGCTGGACAGCTGTGCCCCGTGAAAACAGCGGCCCCCATTGTCACGCACAGTTTACGGCCCTAATTTCACATGCATACACACGTTGGCGGCACACTAAGTGGACAACAACCTACCGTTAAACATGCTAACAGATTAACACCACACGCCGGCCCAACGCGTTAGTTCCAAGAAAAGCCGACAGCTGCGTAGGTGGAAAACTAAGGACGGGGCTGGCCAACCACTATTTTGAAGAAACTGACGGTGATCGAAGTCGGGATGTGCTGCGATCCTGCGGCCATCAGGGCGGGGGTTGTCAAGAACGCACCCTAACGCTCCGGCAGGGCAAACGGTTATGAGTGCGCTGTGCGATCGATCCTAAGCTTAAATTCTCGGGCCCCCTATTACAACATCTTTCTCTCTCTCTCTCTCTCACACACACACACACTCAAACAGGTGTGGGGAGGTGTTTCGTGGGGTATGAAAACGAAAGTTTAAGGTTGTGGAAGATCGAGCGATTACTGGACGAAGTTTTGCCCGATCCTCGGGGATGCGATGATGTGGGACCGGTTGTCATGTAGTCGGCCATGGTTTCGATACCGGTGTGACACGGGGGGTTGGCACGGTGCCAACAACCCCGCCCGTAAAAACGAACCGTTACAGAGAGCAACAGAGATTAACATTGTCTCTGGCGCAGGAAAAGACCGCTCATCGGTTGTTAACCAAATAAGAAAGGGACCATTTTCATTGGTCTCGGGAACCTTAGCCGAGCAATGGTGACTGGACTATATTTTGGACGGCTTGTATACGACGTCATGATGAGCTCAGCGGGGCCAGACTCGGTGCTCTCGGTACACCTAATAATGGCCAGAGGCCAGTTTCTTTTTATTTTCACCCTGCCTTTCCAGTGACGAGTTAATTAGTTTTCCCGTGCGACGCCTGTAAGGGTTCAAACCGGTAGCTCAGGGCCTATAATTCGCGAGCACTCCCACAATCGACAATCGAGTCGCTAGGAGTGCACTAGGAAGAGGAAACATACGTTTAGACACAATCGGTTGATCCATCTTATCGATGAGAAAACTCACGATCGCGATCTGGCCAGCAACCGCTCCCGACAGTTACGGGGATCGATCGGAGGGACTTGTGGTCCGCAACTCAACTCAAGGGACTAGTACGAAGCATATCGCGTGTTATCGAACGCCACAGGGGCCGACCGGGTGCTACTCGTGATCACACTAATTCGATTGAATGGTGATTTGATAGAGCCGATAAGGTGGGTAGCTTACATGCTGGGCACGGGTCTCGACGGGGTTTCTACTACTGTTATTGGCCGTTACCTGGTTTTTTTGTACAAACCTATCTATCTATTCCTATGAGTATATTGTTCTAGAAGCGCCTAGAAGGGGGCGCTTTTAGGTGATCGCTGGTTTAAGGCGGGCTATAAATCAAATAGAAATTCTATTGTTTCCTTTCCCTGATTCGCTGACCTTGCACCCACTGCCACAGACAACGCAGTTACGTAGTTGTGAATACCCGCGGGTGTTTGTTTGGTGGCATTGTATCGTTAACTTGTTGTGCATGAACTGATCTTTTCCGACTAGTTTCTGAGTGGAAATGTACACAAAACATGCCCATTTCACAACAGTTTACAACAGTAGCCTGCGGATATTTGTGTAGTCAGCGCCTTGTTTTGCCCACAAGGCGGCTCCATTGATGGAATTGCAAACGCGCGTAGCTCCACAGTCACCAGCGGAGTCTTCTAAAATGTAAATCTTACAATGGCAGCAGTGGCAGTGCAGTGGCTGAATGGCAACATCGCTCAATAGTCGTTTTATAATGAGAAAAATTTTACTACACAACGAAGGCAAAAACTGGAGGCTGCACGAGTGCGCTCCCCTCGCTTCCTTCGCCTGTGTCTGCGACCTTGCATCACGTTGAGACGAAGGAATACATTTCGCTAGTGCAAATACCACTGGCGCGTCACAACACCCTCGCCTACTTTGACGCCCTTCGCTGAAGGATGAAACGCGGACGAGACGCCATTTCTTTTTCGTCATTCCGCCTTTTCTGGTTAAGAATGTTCCGGTTGATACCGGTTGCAACCCGATACAAGGTGGGGGGAGCCGCGACCGTCGCGATCACCATTTTTCCCGCACCGGACCCAGCGGTTGCCCCAAAAAACCGGTTCCGGATGCTGGCGATGCTATGGTCAACCACTTTTCGTTTACACTTCCTGCTGTGCCGCGCGCGAAGATTTGTGGTCACGCCCCGGTGGAAAAAAATCGCGTCAATCTCCGCGTCAGAAGCTTAACGTTGCAAAAAAATGAGGTTTAATCGATTACAAATCAGCGCGCGATCGGTCCATACTGGTCGCCCGGCCATTGTCGCCCTTTGTTACACATTTTATGCAAATATGTAGCACAACCGGACTTCCAGCGGTCGTGACCGGGCCCGACTAAGTCGTGGCCGGACTGGGTGTGCACCTTTATCGGTTCAGACGTCGAATCCGTAAATCAACAGCGCCAACAGTCCTGGTTCGCACGCGTCCGCCCGAGGAAAGGGTATGGAAAGAACGATTTGCATACCAGCTCGCGTGGCCCTTTGATTTTCTTCGGCCGGCGCGTGAGTCCAGCCGCCCTTAAATCCCGGTCAAGGGTAACGTAGACGTCCGGGAACCACTCCTAAAGATCCCACGCCCACCCCCGGGGCCCAGGGGTGGCATTAGAGCGGGTCAATTAATTATTTATGACTGCACTCGTCGGTGGCCAGCCATTCCCGTTCCGGGTGGTCCCAGCCTCCAAGCCAGTCGCAATCTTCCCCGGAATCCGGTTCCGGTTGGGGCAACCAAAGTCAATGTGTGGGACACGTGCGGTTGGCCACGTGGGCCTCGGACTGGCTCCCTACAGGGCTGCCGCCGGCGAGTCTTCGAGCTTCGGAAGTCCATCGGCCGATCGGGGAACCGAGCATCGTAAAACACAAATTTGCATACACGTCAAATATTTGCCCCGGTGCGGCACAAACGGCAAAGGCGACGACGTACGGTTAGCATAAAACAGCGAAATAAGTACCACACCAACGTCTTCGGGGATTTGTCACGTTTGGCGCCAGCACATAAAATCTAACGGCGCTTTCATGAGTTCCTTCACCGAACGGCGGTTGAAAAGGAAAAACGGAAGATGCGCAGGCGCACTCCGAGGACGGGGTTCCTGATCGATTGGGAACGCGCCGCGCAAATCAGAGTGCTGCGCGCCCCTCCGTCAAGGATCTTCCGGCTCAATGAACGACGCCATTTCTGATCACCGGAACATATATCGCGGGAGCTCAGTAATGCGTCGATTTGCATTCGCGAGGACGGTTCATCCTACCGGTGACCATTTACGCTGGTGTTGATCCGATTTTGTCAGTTCCGTTGCGTTGGCGAAGGTGAACCTGATAACACGTCTGGTGAACGTCTCCAGACGGCGGGCAAATCCGCGCAGCTGGAACCGCGAACCGCGCCACGGTAGAATGTTTACAGCCACCGCACACGCGAAGGCTGCCGGTTGCCAGTTGCGCCAGCCAAGAATGGGAAAAACGTGGCGCGACGTTCGCTCGCTCGCCACGTTTCTGTGGCGGACCTGTGGCCAACAATGGCCACCAGTATGGTTCGGTTCGTCGGATAAACGGATGTTATTTTTCACCCTCAACTCAACACCGGTCCCCGTCGGTGCGTTAGTGATGACCCTGCACATCGCCAAGCCGCCAGCAACAATAACATTTGCTACGCACCAAATGGAATTCCACTGGCCAAATGGAACTCAAACTGTTGGAGCTAAGACAGAGTCTAGGCCGACCGCAACTAGGTACTGGATTTTTTTTGAAGCACGTGCTAATAAGAGGCCACTTAGGTTGCGTGCACCTGGACTGCGGGCGGCGGTGATGCAACGCACCGGCCGGAGCACTCATTCGTCACCCCAGCCACCGATTAATGGTCTAATAATTGTTTTGCGCCGGGCGCGGGTTCTCTGCACGCGGGAAAATCAGCTGCGGTGTTGCATCCGGCGATGATAAAAAACCGCATAAGTAACGAGCGGCTGAAGGTGAAGGCAGTTCGATTGCACCAAGGAAACTGAATCGCAGGAAAATAGCACATGGCAATATGCTCCGTCCGATACTGTTGGGTCAGCCGGAACGTTATGCCGTTTGTTTCGCTGGTTCCCGGCTTATCGTTCATTATACTGTTCGTTAGTTGAAATAACTACTACCTTTTGGAAATTCTGCCATTTGGATCTACCAATCGAATGAGTCACTTCGGCTAGAAATGATTATTGATGCGAAAATTGCTATCAACACTTTCCGTGCGCCCTAACGTGCGGGCTCTCGTCGTCGTCGTCAGTGAATCGTATGACCATCATGTAATGATGGCTTACACAACCTAGCCGGGTTCACCGCTGATTTGTCGGTAGGCATTTGAGTTTTCTCTCATAAATAAGTGTAAGCATAATTGACTGTATCCACGGCCGGCTTTATCCGTAGGTGATTATGTGGACACCGCCAGGTTCTCAGCCGTTTCAACATGTCCGCCGTACACGGTGGAGCTTCCTCATCAGCCGTCCGTGGAAGTGGCCGCACGTGCACAGTCAACAAACTGCAACTTGACCATGACGAACAGGTTATGGCCAAAGCGACCTCCCGAATCCGTTATCTACGTGGCCGCGAATTGCGATACAGTTGCCCCGCGGCCGCCGGATTCTCTCGCGCGGATTCTCTCATGTTACATCGAAGTAAGACCCGGCTGGCTTGTGAGAACAACGAGTGGCCATTCTCACGGTGGGCGGTCGATCACAGGGGCATCGTGAATGCGCGCGTTCACCGCGCGAGCACGTGCTGCAGCATGAGCGCGCGCGCTGTGCCATTAGCGTGTTTAAAGCTGTCTCTTTTCCTTAATTAAGCCTCCCCCCCCGGAGTGTCACCCACGGCGTAACGGTAGTTAATTGTTGCTTATCACTAACGAACACGGTGTGTAGTGATTGGCCACGGAACAAGCCGGTAGCTGAGTGAAGGCGTTTTCAGCAGATCGTCACTTCCTGAGCTAGTTTCGGGACATCCTGGCACCGCCTCCCAGACACCCAGGTTCAGGCCATCTGGCTCCGTGCCAGATGGCGAAGATTCCGGGACGCAACTGGCTACCGATGAACGAGTCCTACAAGAGTCACAATGTGTGTTTTTGTTTTAGAACCGATCCAATGAGATGTCAACAACAGATTACATACCGGCGCAGGGCACGTAACACGCTGGTAATGATCCATGTACACAAATAATCGTCACCATTACGACGCCGGACACAATAGGTACCTCTGTTTCATGGGGACTCTTTGCTTGCTCCTCGCCATCGACCAAATTTTCGCCTATTGCGGTCACCTTGCCCGCGATGATGATAATGATGTTTGAAAAGCGTCAAACGTGGGACCACAAAAAAACGAAAAATAACCGCCCGCATCGTACGCTTAGCCACACACGGATACGTATTACATTTTGCGTGACTCAAACGGCCAGTAAGTGAGCCGGGCCTCCACATATTTGGTCGTACAAAAACGATCGCCGCAACCGGATAGCATGGATTGCCGTACGGCTCGTAAAAGAGCTCTGATTGCGGCAAAACATAGACTTTTTTTTGTTGACTACAATTAGAACGATTAAGAAGCATGCGGAATATTTTAAGAAGTATTCTTCGCAACACTAAAATAAATTTAAAAAGTTGGACAAACAAGCAGCAACATTAAACGATAAGTCCATAGCTTGTGCTTTTCCTACGTTATAGATCTACCTCGATCTGGTTGGTCAGCCTTATTTGCGCGACTCAACAACACGTCAAACCATTCGTCCGTGCAAATTCGACCGTGGTTTCCCAAGTGTAATCCGGTTCCCAACCGCAAATCCAATCTTCGATTCCGGTCGAACAAAGGACAGCACTTGTCGGTCGACTGGTACAAAAAAAGTCCCGCCTGAAATTAGCCGGGCCATTCAGTGTGGTCAGTGATTCCCGACTGGGGAATGGAGACGACGAAACACAAACCAGTCCGCGGAATGGTGGAAATTCCCGACATTTACAACGCACCTCCACTGCTCTGCCAACCCACGTTGGTGCCTGTGCGTGAACTGTGAAGTGATTAAGAATGTGGAACGTCTTCCGGTCTTAAGTTTAGTATTGGGTAGTTTAGCGTCACCACTAACCGTTCCGTTCCACTCGCCAGGATAAAACACACGGTTCGCCGGCACCGATGAAATATAAACCACGTGCAATCGTAACGTGCACGGGAAGTACGGGGACAGGTTTTTTGGGAATCTCCCCGTTTGCGGATAGTGGACGGAGAAATGTGTTTCATCGTGCCGGCTGCGTTAGGCGGCGGCGGCGGCGGTGGCGCTGTCACATAAATCGCACGCGATCGAAGGAGAGATCTCATTTAATCACATGTACGGCACCGGGAGTTGGTGTCGGGTGGGTGGCGAAGGAGAACTACCTGCACCCTCCATCTTCCTCATCTTCTCGCACAACCAGTTTGCTCGACCGCCGGCCACGCACGTGACCATCGCATGGCGTAAGACGAAACCGTCCGTCTGTCTACCTCTCGTCTCTTTGTGCCGCGGTTCTTCATCGCGGTGTATGCGTGCACGTGTGTGTACGTGTTTGTGTGAGTGTTTTCGTCCGATCCGATTGCGGATAAGGGTGGTCTTCGGGGGAGTGTTGTTTACATTTTTGTTTACTTATCCAGCGCCGCACGGGCAACCGGTGGGAACCGGTAGAAACCGGTACGATTCGCGATATTTTTTTTCTTTCCCCTTTTTGAAAGACAACCACGCATCTGCGAGCGAACGAGAGAAAGAAAGAAAACGTGTGTAATAAACCGAAAACGGCACCCGAGGATGCGCGGTCTATGGGGAAATTTGCGTAGCACCATAAACGGGCTCCGGATTGGCTGCGTATTCATCGTTCGGTCGGCCGTCGCCGTGATCATCGCTCACGGTTCACGTCGTCGTCCCGCAGCATCACCCTTGATGAGCAGGCGGGCCGGCAATGATGTGAATCCGCTGGTCAACGAACCGCGAATGTACTTCGACGCGACGGCACGTGATCGCGACGGCCCGTAACAGTTCCTTCAACAATCCCTCGAAGGCTTACGCCCGAGAGCTTTCGATCGTTAATTGAAAAGGACATTCGTTAGCGGTTGACCTTTCCTTTTGCCAACGGAGCTTTGGAGTGCGCTCCACGAGCTCCATTTTGGGTTGGCGTGGGCAAACCCAAATGACGCATCTCAGTGCCCCTCGTTCAGCTTTGGCAACAATGGCATGCGCTGGGCCGAATTGGTCTCCGTGCTGGTTGAAAGTTGACGAACGAACCGCGAGAGTAGCGGACGCGAAAAACATGAGAGTTTGAGAAAGTAATTACGGCACGCCGAGAAGCCTGAAGGTCAGCAAACGAACGCGCGCCGGGCGGGCCAGGGTAAGGTGTTATGCTTCGTCGTCACTTTCATAAATATCTAGCAGCAGATCGGTGTTATGCCTGGCCTGTCACCGCCGAGCTTTGCCTTGGCCGCGCAACAACATAGGAGATGACTCACGCGGTCAAAATTGGGCAATCGTCCCAAAGCCGGTACCGTTCCGGAAAGGGTCGAGGAACCTTACGGTCACAGTTCACTGAAGCTGCTTCTCGTTTGGCCAATATGCGTTAGAGAATCCGTTGCTTACGATGCCAGCATAAGCTCCGGAAGCGTCAAACCGTGTACTTTTGACATAACTCAGTAGCAAGTAGCAAAGCAGCGCACCCACAGAAGTTGATGGTCAATTGGCCACGCCAGACAGCCAGACAGCTAGGGTCAGTAGCAACACTGAACACCGCCCAACAACACTGAACGGTGCACGATCGTTTAGAACGGTAATTATACAATTCTATTGTTTCTCCTGCAAGCGCGAAGAATGCGAGGTTTTCTGCTCCACTTCGCTTTTTCTGAGCCGCGCCGCTGTGGTTCCTCTCTCCTGGAGGTCGAGAGCGATCAAGTGCGTTCGTGAAAAGTGACAGCAGAACGCGCAAGTACACGTTTTAACGCTCTCCACCACATCGGGTCAAGTCCAGGTGAAAAGTCAACATTTTGCACGAACCTAAAAACCTGCAAAATGCAACGTTAGACCAGCCTTGCGGATGATTGATTATTTTAATCGGCAATCCACGTTCCGATCGCAGCGTTCCACACACGAGCTAATCATGATCGTTATGTTACGCTGACACATCAAACTGGTTAGTTCCATCGAGGAAACTCGTGCCCGGGATTGATTTCGTCTTCGAACATAGGGGAATCTCCTGGGCGGATCGAGCGGAAACGAATTCTTACAAAGCGCGCTGCGAGTGGCCCGGTTTGTTTGTCCGCTTAGCCGTGACCAGTTTTGATTGAGATTGTCATGAAATATGATGAGAGTGTTTGCCGAACAGATGCCAATTGATTTACTCTTGGGCGTTTCGCGCAGTGTGTGTAATCAAATAAATAGCCATCGGTAACAGCACGCGCCGTAATATTTTCCGCCGCAGTCACTTGCTTTAACCGTGCTCTACAGACTAATTGTACAGCCACTGTTGACTCTTTGTTAACGTAGTATTATCGGGTATATTTTGTTGTTGCAGTCGAGTAGAGACATTGATAACTCAAAGGTGAAAATAGAGCCACGAAACAAGTTTTATTTGCTGCCCATCGAATCAAACTCCAGCGAATGATAAAATTGGCGAACAAAAATAAAAGCTAACGCTGGGTTGTTTCTTATACTCTATTTGCACTCCGTTCGTCCGGCTATCCAGAACACCGGTCTCCGTATCCGGCCCCCTCGGATCCATTGAACCTCCTTGAGACACACATTTCGTCAGTTCATGGCCATTTACAGTGCGTCTTCACACTGTTTATCCGCGGGCTGGGTTGTTTGTTGTCGGATTGCTTTAGTTCGAGTTCGATTTCATTGTAGATCATAAAAACGTGTTTGGCCAACAGTGTCGACCCGAACTATCTCGACTAGCGCCGGGATGCGCGTGTAGACGAGTGATTGGTACGCGGAATCCTAGACCAAAATGTACGATCGCGCGGGCACCGACACCGAAAAAAGCCGCAACGCGATTTGAGGACATGTTGATCGTACGGTGCCCCCGTCGACCAGATTCTGCTGCCGACGAACTCGGTCTATTGGCCCACATTTTTGTGGGTTGAAATGGCCAAATTTGTCCTGCTGTGATGGGTGTGTGCAATAAAATGTGCGAATCGATCGAGGTGTAACCGTGGGCCGTTCACTCGTCACTCTGTGTGGGGCTAATGTTGAGAAAGTGGCAACAAAAGGGGCTGACGAATCAACGCCTACGTGGCCACCAGAAACAAAAACATTCGGTCACATCATTCCACTGACATTTGACAGTGTCCTGAAATGTGCGAATCATCGTGGCCTACGAGGGCCGAGCGCAGAAGTCCATTTCACACTGTGATTTTCTTTTTATTTATGTGAAACAAATCATTTGCCTTTCCGTCAACGTCAACCCAGACGGAACGATACGATGGCTGACGCATTTTCGAATGATCGGATTCCGGTGCTGCGAGCGGTGCGAGCGGTGCGATCGGGTTCGGATTTGGGGGCTCGTGGCAAACCAACGGAAGCAACAAGCCGCTGGAATTCCATTTTTTTTTCTCAAGCGACATACAAACAGCTCCGTTTGCGTAGGCGGCAAATACTATCCGAAATGCGAACCGATAGCAACACCCACACTGCGAACGCCACTAAAGTACGCCGCCAGTCGGCATAAAAGTGCGACTTTGTGCGTGTAGCTAACCCATGTACGCACGCACGTCGGAAAGTCGTTTCACTTTCGTTTGCACCAGGAAGCTCGAGCCTCGACCGATCCCCACAGAAAAAGGCGCAACGAAATGAATGAAGTTGAAATTAAATAAATTTAACGAAAATGTCATACGACTCGCTTGCTAAAAGTGCGATCACTTCTGTCAATGACCTCATCAAGTACCTGTAATGCAATCTTTGTTCACTGGGTTTTACGAATGCCGCGAATGTGTGTTTTCTGTCCCTTTCCACACAGCTCTGGGGGCACCTTCCACCACTTTGACCACTTCTTGACACCACACACAGGGAAATTGTTCACATAGAGGATAGCTTTCGCGGTTTTTTGCTTGCCACTTTCAACCGATCAACAACACCAACTTCTTTCTTCTTCGTCAGTACTCAACAAATCCGCGTTAAGCATTCGTGGCTCGTTTTGTATCCGATTCGTCATAAAGCGCAGCGGAGGCCGCGTGCAGCCGGAGCGCGATCTTATAAACAACTGAACGGAGTGCTCGGCGCGACCGATCGTCTAACGTGTGTGGCTCCGTCGCGGTGGCGCTAGCTTTCGTCTAGAAATTTTCCGACCTTGCACCACCACAGACGCACAGCGCGCAGCACGATCCTAGTAGTAGCCAGTAGTGGCAGTCTCCTATCGCTAGTGTGCGTTGAGAAACATGTGCATCCTATATTTTATATGCCAGTGCGTGGTTTTCCACCCGCGTGGAAAAGTCCTGGACCTGGATAAGGCCAAAAAAACGGCATAAAAACAAACTACTCGCGCGTGCCGGCTTCGATTCCTTTTACCGACATTGTTCGCATAAAAACCATATGCGGCTATACTTTTGTTCGCGTGTGTCATCAAAAAACAATCGCACGCGCAGACGGAGAACATCGCTTGGAATTTCCGAAAATACACTTTTCAGCAACAATTGTATCATAAATTTGTGCCACACTTCCGTGTGCACGATCAGCAGCAGGATCAAACATGTCGTACGACACTGCGAATGCTTGGTTTGCATTAAAAGCATAAATTTTGATGAGTTCGCGGTAGAACAGGAAAACACCGAAAACAACTTCCGGTATGGGAAGCCGATACCGTGGTGGCACGAAAATGTGCATCCGGCCCCGCGCATCCGGTTTGCGTTCCTGACGTACGCACTTTTCGCACTCCGGGAGACCGAATATCCTGAACCCCGCTGCGACGCGGCCACCGCCATCGTCGTCGCACGTGTGGTGTTGTAATTCTCTTGCTTCAAATTACATCGTACGTGGGCATTGGGACACTACGGAATCAGTGCTCCAGTGGCGATGGCTCGCTAGGTAGAGTAGAAAGAAAAAGCGAGGAAAAGTGTATATCACTTCACACGGTTAATGTTTAGCACGTGCCGGTTAATACCCAGTGGGGGGGAGGTGGGCACTGTATTTCTTTTAAAGCACAAACTAAAATCCTGTTTCTGCCTATGCCTCGTTTGCAGCAACGCAGCGGGCGTACCGTATGACCCAGTGCGCCTAGTTGTGTAGCTTTTATCTATCCGGAAGCGTTCCGTTTGGTGTGATATTAATTAGATCGTGTTAGAATAGAAAGGAATTTGATTGCTCAGCGTCGCGCTGTGCAGCGGTGATCGTGTGTAATGCGGTAGTGAAGGTACGATTGTTTCCGGTTGGGCAGATGTTGTGCACCGACGACGTGCAATCACTATCGGAAGTGCATCAGTAGCCAACAGATTTGGTAGTTTGTTGTTCGTGTAATCAATTGGCATAATGGTCTTGACTTGGAGGCAAATTGTAACAAGCGCTTTCAATTCTCTGAACCTGTCAGACTTTAGAAATAGACTAAATGGACCTGGATATTGTAAAAAAGTAAACTTTAATCAGGATAGACATGATTCCCGTTCTCTACATTTAACACGTCCCCAAGTAAACCAAATTTGTTTATGTTGAAAAGCAATCGTGTGTATCATGTATTGGAAATTACGATGCTTGAACTATTCAGATATAATTATTGTTAACAAATATTGTAAATTTGGTGCTAACGATCGCACGCCTCTACTTTTGCTCGCTATTCCATTCTAATACACAATCCGGTAAGCAGCAACTTTTCTAATTTTAATTGATTTTATTTCAGCCAATTTACAGTTCAATGTGGTTAAAGGCGTTTTTGTGCAAGGGGAGACGGAATAAACCCTTCCATTGCGGAATTCGAGGATTTTAAAATTAAATTATGATCCTATTTTGAATAAAACATAGCAAAGAGGACATTCTGGCAGCACTGCCAAAAAGCCGAGCCGTCAAAGCTCGTTTGTTTATGTGTTACACAATTCTGACAGCTAACAATCGGCGCACGTTCGATTCCCCGTCCTTTTGTTGAGCTTCTTCGTAAAATACAAAACCGTAAGTTCCAAAGTAGCATTTAAATCCGAATTACAATTTCGGAGTTAACCTTCAGTGTTCTATCATTTCAGTTAAAATGTCAAAAGCCGCCGGTCGATTAAAAACAATGAAGAAAACCTTCGACAAGGTCTATCACTCCAGCAAACTGCGAACAAACATCCCCGCCGGGATGGCGGTGGCCGGTCCTCCGCTCGGCCCTATGCTCGGCCAGAGAGGCATCAACATTGCAGCCTTCTGTAAAGATTTTAATGAAAGGACGAAAGATATAAAGGAAGGAATCCCTCTACCGTGCCGGGTAGCAGTAACATCCGACCGAGCTTATGAGCTATCAATTCACTCTCCTCCGGCCACGTTCCTCCTGAAACAGGCCGCCGGCATCCAGCGAGGGGCTATGAACCCCGGTAAAGAGGTGGCCGGTAAGATCACCCGGAAGCATTTGTACGAGATTGCACAGATCAAACTGCAAGATCCACCCAATGCCCTGCTCTCTCTGGAGGACATGTGCAAAGCGTTGGTCGGAGTCGCTCGTACCTGTGGCATTGAAATAGTGAACGAACTCGATCCGGTGGAATATGCTCAGTTTCTCGAAGAGCGAAAACAGGTGGTAGAGGAACAACGGAAGGAACTACAAGAGAAACGAGAAGCGCGAATGTTGCGCGTTGGGTAGACGAACCATTTATTGGAAACAATTGTAGAATAAACACAAGTATGGCGGATTACGTAGAGAAATCCAACTTTTTCCTATCCTTGGCCGACACTTTCTTTCTTCGCTTGTCGATGTGCTTTGCCAGTTTACCATCTTGCTTGAGTCGATCGTACTGCTCCACCAACTCGCGGGCCTGTTTGGTGCTCTTTCGCTCGTAGAAAGGTCGCTTACCATCCTTGATCGCTTGGCGTGCTTGCTGTTTTTCTTGTCTCTTCGTTTCATCCAGCTTCCGTTGCTTAGCGTACTCACGGATTTGATTCCCGGTACGTTGCACCAAAAATTTAAGTTTTGCCCCTTCCTCCGGATCGGTAGTTGATTGCATTCGGTTTTGTAATTTCTTCAACTCTTTCGTTCGCATATCATTAACAAACCCGTAGTCTTCGCGAAACTTTCGACCATTAAAATAGCCTTGCTGTGGATCGAACCGAGGATCCCTCGGTCTTTGGTTGGCCTCGTCGTAGTTCCTATTTTTTGTCTTCCCGAGCTGTGGCACTTTCCTTCTAGCACTGACTTCTTCGGGTCCACTATCATCGTCCGACTCGCTATTGGAGGAGCCTGGTTCAAATTTACGCTTCTTCGACGACTTTGTGGCCTCAGCTTGAGACGGTTTGTCCGACGTTTTACCAAAGATCGCTTCGTTGTACATCCGAGTGCCCAGTTTCTTTTGCAGTTTAAGCAAATCTTCGAACGGTATTTCTTTAAACTCATCATCGGCCAACTTGGGCTGGAAATCATTTTCAAGCACATTTGTGTGTTACTATTCGATAAATTTCGATGCACTAGGATGCACTTACCACATCATCTTCCTCGTCTTGTGAGTCGCTTGAGCCCTTCTCTACGGAAGATTCACTTTCTTCATGCGAATGCTCCGATTGATCGTCTGATGAATCCATCGTTCTTGCACGATCCGTCGGTGCCAGGAAATTGAAATTGATTCTGCTCGACCGATTCTGCAAAACGTGTTGTTTTCAATATGCGCCTTATGCTTTCGTAAACAAACATCGTGTGACGCATTGACAGTTCATGAGAAACACTTCAACGGGGTAAGAATGCGCACCTTTGTAGATGATTATTCGATGGAACAACCCTCAAGGAAAGATAACAAACTAGAACCTATCGAATAACAATGACCGTTTACTTACCCTAGGTTCAATTGTACAAATTTCACTTCGATTAAAAAAGATTCTGCCAGCTAACAGTTGGTTCGTAGAAACGCCATTGGGTCACCCCTCGTGTTTTGACAGCTCGCCACCCTACGGCGCACATACGATTGCCGCACACATCCGCAAATAGGCAGCCAGCTCGGGAAGGAAAAAATGTTTTCTTTCGTAACGCGCGATTCGGGCGCTTCGGACCAGATAGCTCGGCTCCCGACCGTTCAGTAGTGATTTTCGTTGTTCGTTGTTTGTTCCGGAGGAAGTTCTTCCGCTTGTAACACACACACACATTATCTTGTAGTGGCTCATCAGTTTCCCCCATTGTTCTGCTGCTGATAGGAAGATTCTGATCTTTGTTTTGTTGCATCCACAATGCAATGCGCAGCCAGTTACCAGCAGTTGGGAGCTCAAATATCTCGGTGACTCGGTCGTTCCGTAGAATAGCAACAATAGTGTAGCAGCAGCAGCAGCATTGTGTTCCTGTGTAATGTGTGCTATCATCTTTCACAAAGTTCTACCCCGCCACCTGTCCCAGCCCAGGGCATAGTGTGTCTCCTATTGCGAGTGCACACACCGTTTTGATGCCCCAGAAGCTAGAGTGTAGTGAAATTTCGTTCGCAACGCAAGCTCCCTGTCGTCCTTCGGTTCCCCGCGACCCGTGGGGGATGTAGCAAGAAGGCCCAGAAGGCCCGTTGCAGAGGAGTCGCGCCGTTGTTCGGGTTACCCTTGTGCGTCCTCGCACCGTAGAAGGCGACGGCCGATTACTGTACGTGTGCGTGAAGTTTGTGTTTGTGTTTCGCGACCCGAGACTTGTGGTAGAGAGATCGTTCGTTTGTTTGTCAACGGCCTCCACTGTGGCGGTTGCTAGTGGTTTGATCTTCTTTTGCTGAATCCTTACGAAGGAGGAGCAGCATCTCGTAGCACGACGTAGCATGCATTCCGCTTAGAGTCTTGGGGGTTTTGTGCGCGAAACCAGTCCATCTCCTTCCTCGGGTCTGGTAGGAGCAGATAAAGGGAGGAATCTTAAGATATTCGTAAAGGATATTCAACCCGGAGTTGCACCCGAGGCGCGTTCGCTGCCGGAACCCGATGGTTCGGAATAAATATACCCTCACAGCGGCTGGCAAATCGCCGAGTAAAAGATCGCGCACCAGCAGCATCAGCAAACAGCACGACCACGCCTGCGGCGACGACGGCGAAACCGGCACTCTGGACGGCAACGGTGGTACCGGCGGCAGCGGCACGGCGGTGGGCGAAGCCAGCGATAACGGCGGAACCAAGCGATGTGATGCCGGCTCGGTTCACAAGCAGAATCTTTACATCATTTCGTTTCCAGTCATTTTTGTGTTTAACGTTTTGCGTTCGCTGCTGTATCAGCTGTTTGTGATCTTTCGCTACGTGTACAACTTCACCACGAAGGTAGTGTACAAGCCGGTGCGCAAGGAGTGCGGGCTCGAAGTAGTTATCAACACCGACGGTAGCCACCACCACCATCGCCACCATCACCATCACCATAGTAACAGTCACCCGCCACAGCAGCAGCAGCAACAGCAGCAGCAATACAGCTTATTGCAGCAGCAGCACCAACCAGGCGCACCATCACAGCAACCACAGCAGCAGCAGCAACCGGAAGATCCTCAGCATCAGCAGCACGCGCATCCCTTGCAGTGTTCGCACAGTGGAGTGCTGGTGAGTGGCGAGGGCCGCGAAATGTCCATCCAGCGGTCGTCCAGTGGTAGCCAGGTGGGTCCCGGCGATCCGCTGCTGGCCAAACAGAAGCACCATCATCGGCGCGCCTTCGAGTACATCTCGAAAGCGCTCAAAATCGACGAAGATAACGAAGGTCAGTATTTTTGCCACCGGCCCCGGCCATAAATTACTCACGGCCAAAAGGACCTACTTCAGAGATCTTTCGCTTTTGTTCATTTGCGGATGCCATTGCACCATTTCTGCTACCGTTTTCCAGTGGGAACCCCATTCCGAACCATTCCGCGTGAATGCGATAATAAAGTTGAAACGTTTTCTGAGGGTCTGGGGGCGGTTCAATTAAGCACCCTTTTTGCTGATAATAATGAGAATTTGGCCTGAAGAGACATTTGCATACGAATCTATACATGAGAAGGAAAGAACTCTCTACAAGTCCGTCATATTTGGATCGGAAGATTCGTTGGCGCTATTGAGAACCTAAATTATAGTTAATGCATTGTGTAATTGCATTTATGTTACAATTTGTCAAAAAATTACTCATAAGAATCCTATAAAATTAAACATCCTTCTTTAACCTGCCCAGATGATCGAGCAAATTGTACCTTTCCGGCAAAGGTCACTGAGGCCGACCGGACCAGGACAGTCCTCCAAATGGTGTAGAACCAGTGGCGGTCACTGTTGTGGACGGTCACAAGAAACCTTTCGTCGGCCTTCGGAAATTTTGTAGCAAACTTTTCGTGTTTAGTTTAGTGCCGTCAATGTGGCACAAAATTTATTTTCCTTCAAAATGTCAACAGAACCGTTCGTTTGTGCAAATATGTGCTTTTGGACTCTAGCTACGAGTCCGACTAGCGGCGCTCAGGTGACGGAAGGAAGCTTTCTTCCTTCGTCGGTCACCGACTCCGGTGGACTGTATGTGATTAATCTTATTCCCCGTACCCCAGACACGAAGGGGGCTCGTGGTTTTGTGGCCCCTTTTTTACTTTTCCTCGCCAAGAAAGTTGGAAGTTTGCCCTTTGTCGTCTGCGGGGCTCACGCGCCCCAAAAAGGGGTGGAAAATGGGAGCGTTCCGTTTGGGAGTTCTCTCGGTTCCACTTTCGAAGCACGTAGGTCCCGGTTCCGGGGAGCAATGCCGGAGCATAGTTTCTGCTGCACTTTGTGCCGTGCGCTGATTAAAGTGTGTGGCCAGGGGGAAACCCATAAAACATAACTCGCACATACACGGGAAGGCGCCAGCACAGCTCAAACTTTTAGCCGGCCATTGTCGGAAGGGAGAAATGAGCTGCAAAGTAATTGGACGTCTTAATTTTACCACGCCTCACGCCGGCTTGGTTGGAGCCCAGTTGGGAAACGTAAAACCTAAAACGAACATAACCACTTTACCACTTTTGGCTGGGAAAGTGATAAATGGGCACAGGTGGTGGTGCCTTTGCATAAAGCCAGGTCATGTCTGTGAAGGTGAACCATCCGGTCGTCGCCGTCCGCCGAATATATCGTTGACACTGGCCGAGGTCATTCACTCGCTGTCCCTGTCGCGAGGTGCAACCGATGGGTCATGCGATTCACGAGGACGAGTTCTTGGAAGTGGTTTTCGCAATACTGGGCGTGGATTTCCGCGGCTCGCAGTAACACTGAAACCGCGCATTGGACTTTTTTGCACCAACACATCGACACGGAGCGATTGGCTTTAATGGAAAGGAAAACTAGCCCCCGAACAAAATTATTTTGTCCTTGTTCTATTTTTCTTTTACCATTTTCCCAACCATCCCACAACTGTTTGTCTGCACACGCCACTTTGTGGTCGGCTCTGCACGTCAAATGCATGTCAAAGTCACCGAAACTTAACTACGGTCCCGGGAACCGCACGTGAGACCACACGACGCAATCATGCCCTATCCCAACACTAGCGGTTGTCGAGGCTGATTGTGGGGTTTTGGAAAGGCCTCGTGTTTAAATGGCACCGAGAGAGATGGTAGACTGGACTGGTGGAAAAACGCAACGCAAGTGGAACAATAAAAATCGATCGATCCAGACGGACCGTTATTAATAATTTAACTTACACGATGAGGCGATGGCGTCAAGCGTGAAGAGTTACGGCGGGCGGGTGAAAAATCCTTCATTCGAAGTTTCCCAATGATATTTCGGAAATGTTAACGAGCGATGATGATGGTTTTCACGCTGTCCTAATGTAAAAATGATGTAGGAACCGAATACGACCAACAGACGGACCATCGGAACCAGCTGTTGAGAGGGCCTTTATGGTACCGGCAACACCATTCGGTTCACAGCAAGTCACAAGGACACGTTCCCTTTCTCGAGGAACGCGCTGCTGGAGAAAATTATTTTTACATGTAAATATTACTCGAAATCCTCTCAATGCGTTTTTAAGGAATCGATAACGATTCTATTCTATTAATCTGCGAGTTTTAAATTCTTGTAAATACATTTTTACATTTAAATCTAATTCATTTCGGATACTTAAAAAATGCAAAACCTAATAATAAACCTTTCAAAAAATCCGAAACGCTTTTTAATTTGTTTAAAGTAATTTAATTTGCAGGGCAGGCGGCCGAAACTAGGGCATTGGCCCTCGGAAGCCCCCGGAAGCCCTCGGAATCCCTGCGTTCTGCAAATGCAATATGCAAATCAGCGTTGGGTCAAAATCCGCGCTACTATTAATTGTTCTGAATCGATTGCCACCGAACTGAACACCGATGCACTGCAGTGTTTCGTGATTTGGTTTTGTTTTGCTTGCATCTACTGCGGATGTAACACACCGATTGACCGATGGCCATCGCGATCGGTAGATAAATACGAGTCAATCAACCTGAATCACGTTCCGGTCCGCGGTTCACGTGCGTTAACTTTTGTACCAATGTTTGGTCTCCCGGTGCCGCTGCCGGCTTTGTCCGCACACAGCACCGATTCTTTAGCCTTCAGGAGCGGTCTTTCCTTGGCACGTTCTGTTCCGTCGTTTTTTCCGGCTGGAAACTAGGTGCTAAATGAGTGTCCGGCACTGCGACAGAGCACACGCACTGCGCGCGAGGATACCCCATAAGCGTTTGGGCTCCATGTGGTCCACCGTTGGTACGGTGGTCAATCGATCGCGCAATTCCTCGGCCAATACGTGCGACGCCCGTCGGTCCGACGCAAGGAGGAAAGAAAATGGGCTGAAGCAGCAGAAAGAGAGCTCAGTAATGGCGCCGCCAATGGCAAGTATTAACCCCAGTTTGTGGGTCCGCATTTCCGTCTCCAACTGGGCGTGCGTACTTTTAGTAGTATGGTAAACGCTTACGCATAATAGTTTAACGAAACTCCCGTCACACAGTTGGAGTTCTCCACAGGCCATACACAATTTAAAATTGTAGAAAGTGGAAACAATATTTTAGATAATGCCCATTCCCTAATATGCCTCAAAGCCAATACATTTTTATCAAACTTTATGTCTGCCTTCCGAAGCATAAACGGGACCTTATCGTAAAACGTGTCGAAACTAACCTGCAACCGCGGCCTTAATATGCTAAACCATGTTTGGATGCTTACCACAGTCGCCGACGCTAATATCGTAAATCTGGCCACAAGCCCTTCGCTGTTTGCTCCCTGTTTGTGGGTGTTTTGCTGTGGATAAAGTGCGTTGTTTGACAAGAGTAAACTGATACCGATCGTAAAACGGTCCCTATCGCCAGAGCAACCGCGTTGTGTACGTTTAATCAATTTTTACCTCCATCGGAACTGTACCTAATGCACCAGATGGCTAGAGATCAAGACTTCGGAAAATCAAACCCTCCACAATGAAGGTAGTGGATTCACGGTTGTTGAAACAATGGAATATAAAACATTCCAGTCATAAGAAGCTGATGTGACGTGCTTTCACTTCAGGTCCGCGTCACTCATCACGTGCTTGCCTCTGGTGGATTAGGTCCTAGTGTTACCATTACATTTCAAGGCTGGAGACGCTTTCGCTAAACTGTAATAGCAACTGTACACACACGCCACAACAATGTTCAATGTTGGCTGGGCGAGAGAAATGAGCACGGTGTGAAAATGAAAAATAAATCAACTTCGGTCCTCAGGGCCGTCCCTGCGAACGGCAAGGCCAAGCCGACGCGTCGCGACGGTTTTAATGGGTCTGGAAAATTGCGCTTTCTTGCGTGTTGTGCCACCCGGACCTGGACGTGTAATTTTCCGAGTCTGGACAGCAGCCGCTGCACCTGCTTCTGCACCTACCGTCGACCTATTTCCGTGCAACGGATCTTCGCGAACCCGAAGGTTGCGCTTCCGTTATTAGATCAAGTGCATCGCTCGCGTCGTTGATGGTGGGAAAACTAATGGACTGGAAATAAGGACCCCCTAGGAACGGCCCCCCGTGTGAGAAGCTTGTTCCGGTGCGTGTCGCAACATTTTCCCACCTTTAAGCGAACCTGTGGTCTTCATTGTTTGGGTGGTTCACCGAACGGTGTACTATACCCAACCTGTATTCACTGTCGTTTTGTAATTTTCCAGGCCCAACCAAACCCAATGATGTTTATACAGGGTGCAGAATGAAAGGATTTCTTTTAATAGATTTATTTTTCATTATTTTTCATTCACCCCATCAACATATGAAATTGATTGATATTGTTTTTTCTGTAGAAATGAACCGGTTTTCAATGGGAAAAACTCCACGCAATGCCAGTGTTCAAACTGGCATGTTGCCCAACGAAAGGACGTCATATGTACCCACAGAAATCAATGAGAAGTATATGAGCGATTGATTGGTAAACTTCGTAACATTTTTCGGCCACAATACTTTATCAATATACCATGTTGCTGTTACTACAATTGAAAAGATTTTGAGCATGAAGCTTCTTTCATCGCTCAAAGAGAGATCAGAGTATTGTCAACGTTGTAATTGTTTGGAGTTACTTTATACATATTTACTACTTAAAGAAACTCTGAATTTGGCGGACACATCAAATTGAGTCGCATAAAATTGATTGGTCTAACACTATTGGCCTAACGTTTATATCTGGACTTCGCTGTTAAGAAACCTGTAATTAGCCAGCAACAAAGAACGTATGGTATTTCAATTGGTTTGTTGAAGGATTTGGTCATTTCATCTGCCGTAAACTGTCGCTGCAAAACAGATTATGGTAACGTTAAACAGACACTTGCCTAATGTTGAATACAAAATACAGCTGGCTTGAGTATTTGAACATATGACAAACAACCACAGGCAGGTTTTACGTGACACAATATTCATCGCACCATTTGCGACTTGCCTATAAGGACTAAGGAACTAAAGTAAAAGTATTCGCTGGCCAACGTTTTACCAAATCCTTGAATTCGATCAGCGAAACCTAAAGAAATTGTGCGAAACGATGAGCAAAACCGGACCCGGACCGGACTCATGCTTACGCATTAATTCTAATCACATGCCGCATCGCTTTTGGGGCTGGACCGTGGGGTTCCGCAATGCTCAATTGATCCATCGCTTCCATCGGATCCATTAAGAACTGGCACTTATTGTTTGCATTTGCTCACCAACCGTAAGCCCAGTGTCCGTTGTTGGTGTACGTTACTGAGGCGTGTTTGCCGAGGCCCGGCTTACACTCCTCCAGCAGCGACCGGCACGAATCAAGAACAAACGTGTTCCAGCTTGCCGCGTGCCGTGTGTGCACCAACCATCTGACTCAGAACCGCCGCGAGATAAATCTTGCGAACAGGTTTCCATTTCGGGCAAGGTCCCGGTTCGCGGAGCAGTATGGTTCACCACCACCTACGAACCGGGCGACACTTTGTTGAACCTCATGCGTTTGAAGAATCGCATTCACTTCGCACGGTGGTGGAATCACCAGGCGTCAACCAAATGTTCGATTCTGCGCACTCTTCTCCCCAAATATCTACCTCTTCCGCCCGCCACAAACCGGGAGAGGGCCAGAAGTTCACGTCAACCGCGGTCAGAAATGTGGCCACCCTCCGGGAACATTTCACAGGCAAACATCGGTACACCGTGATGCTGCAAAACGGCGAATGTGGCAAACGGGTGTACATTTGCCACATTCGATGGATGGGCCAACTTACTGATGGAGGTCAGAGGCTGAAAACATCTCGCTTTTTACCACTCCGGACTCGGTTTAATATGCGAAACGAATGGAATCGAGAAAAGCATTAAACAGTCGAGGGATCCAAACTGTGCAAACATCGGTATCCAATTAATACCACGTCCCACTGGTCGGAATGGACGGGTGGCACTCACATCGCTAGTTCACGGGTGTGGAGCGTGTTTGAAGTACATTTTTCTCGGTCTATCGCTTCGACCCGCCGGGGGCATTTCGGCAGCCAGAACTTGATCAATCAATAAAATTTCGATCCAACATGATATGCTACTAGAATCCCAAGCACACCACCCCCCATCGGGCGAGGGTCTCGCTGGCTGAAGGCAAAAAGTCATCCGCGAACTCTCCCCCAGCGTTGCTGCTTTCGATTCGGCAAGTTACACACTGCTCTGCGGCTTCAAGCGACTTTCTTCGGAAAATGGATGCGCTGGTGCAGTTTGCTTTGAATGCAAAGTTGGTTGTGGCGCTCCGGTCAGGACACAACATTCCATCGTTCCAGGCAGCAGTTTCCCTGAGGAATGCTTACAGCAGCGTGGGTGTCTCCGAAGGTCAAGAAGGGGGCATGTACAACGATGCTCCTGTCATCCTGTGCTTCGTCGCATTAACTACGGGCCGGGCGGGCACTGGGTGCGGGTTGCTGATGATGCTAGCGAACAAAGACGAGAGGCCATTCATCTTTGGCCCACAAAGGAGCAGACTTCGGCACAGGTCCCCTTTACAGGAGATGTATGGCCACAAAATAGCCCTTTCAGCTTCGGCGGGCTCTGGATTAAAAAGTGTATCATGCCATTGTTAGGCGAAAGCTTCAACCGACGGCTCGCATACTGTCAACGACTCTCTTGCTCGACAACAGCAACCAAAGGGGATGACCACCCCACCGTCAGTGTCAGCCACTTGTCATCGCTTCAAAATCCCCCCAGGGGGCGCCGCGACAATGGCGCAGAAAGGATGACACCGTCCAGGTGATGATGCATGCCCGTGGGCACGATGCCAACGGATGTCGCGTCCCGTTGGATGGGAGCTTTTCCGAAACACTTTCCATACGAGTCACTGTAATGAGTGACTTCCTTCCGAATGGCGGCCAGCATCTTGGCAGAGATGGTGAATGAACGCTCTTGTCTCGCTCGACGACGGTCGCTAATTTAGAACACCGTGCACCGTGCACCTGGTTTATGATTGCATTTTGATGGTGATGCAAATTCACTCTTGTACCAGGATTAGTGTCCATATGAGGCTCATGTGAGGCTAGCTGCTAGGCGTCGTCATAAAGCACTTTAAACAGCTCTCGGATATTATTGTGGGCCAGACTTATTTAATGAATTGAGTGATTGAGCTAATTATGTGGTTTTTCTCAGGTAATCTCGTGGTTTGTGGTGAATAGTCTGTAATGTAACCTCCACATCGTCATTCTCGAGCCGCACAACTTTTTGTACGATTATTTCTTTCAGTTCTTGTAGACTGTCGAGTCAACACGACTCGGAAAGCCATTACCAACTTGCCAGTTCCATTCCATAAATTCTTCGCCTTACCATCGTTTGTCTCGTAGTGTTGGATTGGCAAGCTTACAGGAACATTTCACCGTTTCGTGACTGTAATTGAGCCTTACCGATGACTCACCAGCGCTACGGAGCACTTTTTGCCAGAATGAAGGCATCGTCGTTAGAACTGAATGCTATAACATTCTGAGAGCATGCCCAGATTTGGCTGCATCGTGATGTCTACGTCGAATGATATGCACAGAAAGGGTCCATTATCCGTCTACTCTACGTTTCAGTTGAGTTGTGTGAAACGAATAGACGAAGCTGAGATGTTTATTGCACTTTGAGCTGTTGGTGTTGATTCGCTTTTTCGAAGATTTTTGTATATTCCTTGCTATTTTTATCATCCACTGGCTAAAAAGGTTGGCTAAAAAGTAATCCATTATTTTTGGGTAAAATTCAAAACTATGTTTAACAGGTTTCTAATGATCCGATTTGCGTGAAATATGCACCATTTTGTTTAAAAATACTTTCATAATGCCTTTCTTGTAGAAGTCTTGGTCGTTATTGGCATACAACTCGAGCTCAGTTTTTCATCACTCAGGAAATTTTGTAATGCACGAAAAAGGTGTCAATCACTTGGTGCAAGGTCCGGACTATACGGTGGATGCATTAAAACTTCCCAACCAAGCTCCCGGACTTTCTGGCGAGTCAATAAAGACGCGCGTAATATTTCGTTGTCCTGATGGAACACAACACTACTTCTGTTGGCCGATGACGTTTTGCGGGGATTATTATTTTTCTGCTCCTCTTGAAGAAAACTGCTTCGGAATCACACCAAATGTTTGTCGGAACTTGTGTTTGGAACATCGCAGTGCTTCAAGTGGTTTAAAAAATTTCAAAATGGCGATTTTGACTTAACAAAAAAAAGCGTCGAAGGACTCCAAAAACCGAACTTTCTGATGGGACAGAAAGGTGTGGTGTTTCACTGGCTCCTAAAACCTGATGAAAACGTTAATTCCGATCGCTGCTGACAACAAATGATCAATTTGAACCATGCATTGATCGAAAAACGACCAAAATACAATTCTAGAGTTTTTCAATGGAGGCGCCTAGTCCCTCATGGCCAGGCGCTTCCAAGTCTAAAAAAGCAAAACAGTTTCAGGAAACTATCAAATCACTTGGATGGAAGCTGCTATCCCTCCCCGCGTTATTCACCAGACTTGGTTCTTTCAGAATATCATTCTTTTTCATCGATGGGACACGTATTGGCTGAGCAGTCTTTCGTTTTTCTACGAGGAACTCGAAATGGGATGACTAATTAGTTTACTTAAAAAGTCGAAGAATTCTTTCGACTGGGAATCCCTGATTTAGCAGAAAGATGGGGGAAATGTATAGCTAGCGATGGCACATACTTTGAATAAAATAGAAAATCGCATTGAAATCTGGTATTCTGGCCCTGGTATTTATGACCGAAGGACAATACTCGAAAATGGTTATGCTAGAAAATGATTTGTTTTTGATTATCAGCTTTTAAATAGTTTGGGATTAAGCTTAAGCAATTCGGCATGTTTGGTGGCGGCAAAAACTATTCGGACCTTCGGAGCTTCGATTTATAGTTTAAGAACCTTTTTTCAGCTCTTATATCTCATATCGCGCTTTTGCATCCATTGCACGTGAAGAAATCTATTTCCCTTGTTAAATTCGTTCCATTGCATGTTCTGCACAGATCACGGTTTGTCTCATTTGCTATGCATTATCCTCCGCATGCAGTTGGTTGTTGTTGGTCGTCAACCGAAGCATGATGCTTTTTCAGCTTTCCCTCATATGCCACCACAAGCCAAGCGTATGATTTTCACATTTGTGCTCCGCTGGTTAGCATCCGACGACAACGACGACGATGATGCCACCAGTGATAATGAAATGCATCATATTTGGGTTTTGCGGCAAACCACCGGCATCGCCGGTAAACTGGTCCGAGCGGTGCGATGCAGACGCCAGATTCGATGCCAAAATTTTCACCTTATAAGGCGCACGGCCCGCAACCCTCTCGTCTCCCGGGGCACACTGCAGCCCCTCGGTGATGCATATTTGATCCTTTTTCAATACCCCTCAATGGGGGTCGAATGCCAACGGAGCAGCTGAAAGGATAAGATATCGAACGGGAAGAACGGGGCATCGCAAACTAACCTGCCACGGGGCCAACTTCTGAGCCGATGAAAGGTCACGGAAAGCGAAAATTTAATTATCTCCGGCGCTAAACCCGAGCGGTCGGATTAAAGTGTAAACCGGAGGCCACCCGCCCCCTGAGATGCGCCGGCAATCATCCGGCGTGGGCTCCGTGCAACAGTTCGGATAAGGATGATGCGGCTTACGGTTGGACTAATTTTATTTCACCGCAAACTAATCAGCGGATGACGGACTGTCTGGTTGAACCTGTTCAACAGTGTGGGTGATTAGTTTAGTGGCGGGGTCCGTGCAGGGTGCAGGGCCCTCGGTAGGCGATTCAGGAAGATGGTTTTAAAAAGTGAAAACTCGTCTCATTGGTGGCTAAGGCTTTAGTTTTTCGATCATGTTTTTTTTGCAACCGAAAGATCGCTTGAAAGTTGTTAAAACCAAAATTTCACAAAAATCGTTACTCGCAACTAAGTACATTCCCGAAGTAACTTAAAATTAGGAGTATAATGAATTTTTGGGGGGTTCTGAAATTGGGGTAATCAGAAATCCTGCATCCGTTACAAGGCTTGATTCTTGGTCGAATTTTTTGATTCGGTTTTACAATTTTTTTACACGATAATTAAAGAAAAAGTGAATCTTATTTTATATACAGAGTGCCTCATCATGGTCCATACTATTAAAATGTTAAATAACTCCGCGTCGATTTTGACAAATGAACAAAACTTATTTAGGGTATACATTTGTATATTTGTATATTTGTATAATACTCATCGGCCATGGATGGCTACATGAGTCGGGTTTTAATTTCACTCAGAATACAAAATCGTCCCAATGACCGCCTCAATTAGACACACTTTTCACATTTCATTAACACACATTTCTAAATTCTCGTTTGTAAATTCCAAATGATAATAAAGAACTTATCGTTGAGCGCTTAACCGTACGTTTAGGAACACCTCTACACTACCTTTATGTCTTTGAAATCTGTTACCACATTAATCATTACAATTTCCTACCGCATTTTCTTACCGCCAATTGCAGATCAGAAAGAGATCGCCATCGAGCTGTACCGGAAAGGCATCCTGGAGCTGGAGCGTGGCATCGCCGTCGAATGCTGGGGCGGCCGGGGCGAGGTGTGGGAGCGCGCCCAACGGTTGCACGATAAAATGCAGACCAACCTATCGATGGCACGTGACCGGCTGCACTTCCTCGGTAGGTATTCAGTCCGGGTCGCTGAAGAAGACACTTCGAAACACATGGTCGCGTTCGGTGGAGACGCATAGTCCGTCGTAGTCGTAGAATCCCGTTGCTCGAAGGAGCATGGCACACACGTAACGTAGCGCATGGATCCTGGCGTAGTCCTTGCGGATTCCCGTGGCTTCGATTCCCTCATTACTAACGCTTCCTGTCAGCACCTGTAATCGCGTCTGCATGCGCGCGCCATTTTGTTTATGAGTTGTTCTCAGCTGATTTGTCTGATTTGATTTCCGTTCCCCGTTTTTTTTTCGGCACATCCCCGCTCCTCTAGAATGTATGTTGCAGGCGACCCGCCTTGACACGGTGGCCGATAGTAGACAGGCAGACAAAAGTTACGCCGTTCGACGGCAAAACACGTTCACAGTAAGCGACACGAACCACTCGGCGGAACCTGGCGAAGAACGTACCTTGGCTGCTGCTGAGGCCAATGCGGCCTCCACTTATCGTCCTGCTTCATCCGCCACATCCGCTGTTCACAACTCATCCTCGTCGTCGTCGCCGTCGTCCTCGACGCTGCAGCCACGGAATGTCTGGCCGTGGAAGTTTAAACTTCCCATGTTTATCCCGTCCGGCCAGCAGACCACGACGGCCTACCGGGACGCCAAATCGAAGCAGAACGACAACACCGAGAACAAGATCATATCGTTCAATGAAAATTGTCCCAGTGGCAGGACCACGCCGACATCGCCCAGGATTCCAGCGGGGCTGCCGGGGACGACGGCGGCGACGGCGGCGACGGCGCCGTCGGCCGCCGTACCGCAAACGTTGCTGCCCATTAAGCAAACCCACAGCAGCGAAGGTAAGCTCGCCCCGAACCCCGGCGACGATGGACCAGAGAAAACGGATCGGAGCGCTTATGGCTTCCTTTTGCGGCGCTGACCGTTTCGTGTGCCATCGAACAGAGTTGTCGATACGAGGCGATGGGCGACGGTAAAACGATAAACAATCGTATTTTGTCCCAGCCGGAAAATCTCATCATTTCGGAAAATCGGAAAGGCCGCGGGCGTCGGAAACACATAAGTCGGGTACCTGACAAAAACAACCAAAATGTACAGCGGAAAGCTCTCCCCTATTCCGTTGGGATTCGTGGACATTTTGGTTTGTCTGCTATTTTGGGAGCTACTTGGGCGAGCCTCGCCCGCGGATCTTGTTATCCTTCGAGTGGGATCCGTTGTTTTCGTGAAGGTTTTCTGGCCCGTTTTTTGCATGGGAAAAAAGTTTTGAGTCTAACAAAACAATGAAGCTGGTAACGGTGCTTACAATGAAGCCGTGTTTAACACTAGATATACCACCGTTTTCAATATACCTATTTATACCAGACCAGTCAAAATGACTGGTCATGTGAAAAATTGCTTTTTATGACTTCAAGTGTTAAAAAAAGTCTATAAAAAAATTAAAACAAGTTTAGTAATGTTAACTGTAAACGATAAATGGATTTGTATGCATTTTTATATAACAGAAAACATTTAATTTTTATCACTTTGTTGGACACAATTTCTACATAAGAACGTTATCTACTACGTTGCCGAACTACATAAGAATGCCTTCTATTTTGCTTGCGTAATTTTCCACTTTTTCCCCAAAACTCTAGAGGCTTCTAACTCTGTACAAATTCGTATATATTCCAAAATAATTGCACACATCAATGGTCTGGAGTGCCCAATCTACTGCCCAATCATATTCTGAGCAACAATTGCCCTTTTTGGCCTAAATTTGTTCATGGAATAAGGTACCAGTCATTTTGACTGGTCATGGTATAAATCTCCAAAAAAAAAAAAATTTTTTTTTCCAACATATATAAAAAAAAGTTTATTTGTGAAATGTATTCTATGCTTAGAGCTATTAAAAGTCATAACATCATTTGGGGAAAAAAAAATTACATGTAGTGGAAATTTGCCATTCAAACTGCCCGACCAGTCAAAATGACTGGTGTGGTATATCTAGTGTTAACCGGAATTTTAACGGAATTTGTCCCGTGGTTTGTGCGATGTTGATTTTCATAGGATGAGCATTAGGTAGATAAACTTAACTAAAGAGAAGAAGAGTTGGTTGAAGGTCACAAATAGGTCTTAAAAATGCAGTTGTTACCTTTGGCACGCAAATCAAAACCTTTTCAAAACTTTAGCAAATCGTTTTGGAAACCTAAGACACCCTAGAACGTTATGGATCGTGCTACTCAATGACCCCTCACAGAAATTAAAAGCGTCAAAAACAATTCTTCAGCTTGCATTTGTAAGCCTTCTCGCCGTACCGTAAACAGAGCCTGGAGAGTTAAACCTGAATGTAGGCCTCTCTTGTGCTATGTAGGCTTAAAGTACATTCAACTGAAGTACATTTCAAATGATTAGAGCTTTTAATGAAATCTTAGGGTTTATTGCTTAATGCCTACCGTAAACCAATAATGAAGCCAATAATACCGTAACAATAGTGAAACTTGTTTACTAACCGACAGACACAGCAAACCACAGATTAATGTGAAATCCAACACTCACCGGAAAGTTCAATAGGACCACAAGCTGTACCCCAATTTCAAGTGGTCTTATGACCTCCCCGACTGTCAGTAGTACACTCCGAATCTGTCTTTAACCATTAACCAGTGGCTTTCCGCCGGAACGACAGGCATCGGGCAATTTTAAGTCCATGTCAAACACGATAACGATGGATTCGTCCAACACCTTCCGCGCTCCACGAATCGACACCACTGCTGCACCCGTCCCTGTCGCCGGCGCCACCGCCTCCGCTGACATCCGAACGTTAATTCGTTCATTCAACTCGTCCTACATTTTTACTGGCCACCAACAGCCTTCCCGCCGTCGTTGAAACTGTCTTGAGACGTTAGTTTATGGCTTCGCTGGCATTGAATTTCTGTTCCCCCTGATCCTTGACTGCACCCGCTTCGTACAATTTTTTTTCACATTTCACTAACCCTTCCTTAGTTTGTCTTTGGCTTTGGTTTTTGAACTTTCGCTTACTTTTCGAGTTATTAGTCATTTTCGGTTGATCAGATATTCAAGCATGCTCTAGTTCTGTAGCATATCGCTTCTACGGAAAAATTTCCGGTTCGGATTTGGGGGTTTCCCTAGCCGGAACGCGGTAATCATAAGGACCCAACAATCGCCCCCTATCCGGTCATTGCCGTCCGATATATGATGGGTTTCCGATCCACCAATTCGGATCGGTAGCTCACGAGGGACGAGACGAGATATAAACCTCGGCTCCTTCCGTGTCATTTATCACGTCGCTATCTCTCCTCTCCCGCGGAACAGCATCCGGCCGGAAATTAACCGTCGGCTACAAGCGCCCCGGCAACCTGGGCGTGATGAACAAATCGCAAACCCTGCCCCGAAGCATGGGCGGTAGCCGGACAACGCCCACCGGTGGTGGGTCGGTCGGCATTGTCGGTGGCCTCGTGACGAACGGCGGTGGAGCGTACGGCGGAGTCGGGGCCGGGACGACCACCGGTGGCATGCCAAAAATTGTGCCAAAACCGGCCGCAACACCACCCGCCATTCGGCGCCAATTTTCGGTGAGTGTGAACCGGTTTTCGCAGGGTGGATCGCTTTTCCTCGCTAACAGGCTTTTTTCTCCCCTCTTTTTGGCAGATTCCTGGTAGCTCACCGATACGGAAAGCGGGCAGTAACGGCCAGAAAGGTGGCCCGGCACCAGTACGGTCGAAAACACCGCTCGGTGGCAACCAGCCGCAGCCGCAAGCAGCAGCGCAGACACCGCAGCCGACGATCACGGTGAAGGGCGTAGAACCGAAGCTGGTGCAGATCATCATGGACGAGATCGTGGAGGGCGGCGCGAAGGTGAACTGGCAGGACATTGCCGGCCAGGAGGTCGCCAAGCAGGCGCTCCAGGAGATGGTCATACTGCCGTCGGTGCGGCCCGAATTGTTTACCGGTCTGCGGACACCCGCCAAGGGGCTGCTCCTGTTCGGTCCGCCCGGCAACGGGAAAACGTTGCTCGCGCGAGCCGTCGCTACCGAGTGTTCGGCCACCTTCTTCAGCATATCGGCCGCCACGCTGACGAGCAAGTACGTGGGCGAGGGTGAAAAGCTGGTGCGGGCCCTGTTTGCGGTGGCCCGCGAGCTCCAACCGTCGATCATCTTCATCGACGAGGTCGACTCGGTCCTGTCGGAGCGCAGCAGCAACGAGCACGAGGCCACGCGGCGCCTGAAGACCGAGTTTCTGGTACAGTTCGACGGGCTACCGGCCAGCTCCGAGACAGACCGGATTGTCGTGATGGCGGCCACCAATCGGCCCCAGGAGCTCGATGAGGCCGCACTAAGGCGTTTCCCGAAGCGGGTCTACGTCACACTGCCTGACCGCGATACGCGCGAGCTGCTGTTGCGCCGGTTGCTACAGAAACAGGGCAGTCCGCTGAGCAATGCCGATCTAAAGCGGCTCGCACTACTCACCGAGGGCTACTCGGGCTCGGATCTGACGGCTTTGGCACGCGATGCCGCACTGGAACCGATCCGCGGTATGGAAGAGGTAGTTATTCGCGTATTGAACCCACCCATAATCGCGGGTTTTTTGTGTTCTTTCAGAGCTCAACGTAGAAGAGGTGAAAAACATGGACCCGACCAAGCTGCGCAGCATCCGGGAGAGTGATTTCCACAACTCGCTCAAGCGCATCCGGCGCTCGGTGGCACCGCACAGTTTGGCAGCGTACGAGAAGTGGCTGCAGGACTTCGGGGACGTTACGCTGTAATCATCAATGGGGTTGGCCGGCCGGAAGTGATAATTCCTCCCTAGTCGTAGCTGAGGTCGACGCACAACAATCATCATTACTCGCTTCGCTTTCGCGACCGGCTACTCGCGCCGTTCTATTTTTGTTGATCGTTGATTTTTCGCTTTGTGCCGCGGGGGCCCGTGTGTGTGTCCAATCCGTTGCCCTTGCCTCGCAGGACGAGTTTCAGAAGAGACGCGACCGTACGCCGTCTAGCGCTGTCCACAATTTATACCTCAACGACACGAACGGGCGAGCTGTGTAGCGGATCGGAACGCGATCCTTTCTTCTCCTTATGTTGACGTGTAAGAAGCGATAAGCGGTAAACGTACGATGCGATCAACTTCTACTAAGTTTAGGTTACGTCCTGTGTATTTACAATATAGTATTATGTGATTTATAAGTGCTTTAGTCTGTTCTGTTCTTAGTGTCCTCGTTTATACGTTCGCCGTCGCGTGTTCTTTTCTTGCTTTTCGTTGCCACACCGGGTTAGTGTTTTTGTTGCACTTTGTTTTCGCCTTTCGTAGCTAAGATAAAATTGCTCTCCATCGCGCCTTTGTGCCGTGAGGTCATTGCCGAGTAGGATAGCTAATTTTGGGGGGCATCGTTCAGCAGTTGGGCCACCAGACATTGTACATAGCCAACTGGCGCTGGCAGCTGTGTAGTTCGCTAACGACAAAGGTGCTACAATTGATGCTGAAACGCACACGAGCAATGTTACCGAACCATAACCAGTGATAAGACGCGCAGTGCAGCAACTTAAGCAGTTTGTGAATCGCAACCGGTAGCTCTTATCGTATCTTAACACATTCTTTGGTGAGCTCTGTTCTCGGCTCTGCAACTGTCATGGTTACGTACCATCCGGAAGTGGTCCGGCTCACCGGCAAGAGAACATCTGATGGGCGGCTAGAGGATTAGCAGTTCGTGTGGCCCGTACGAACGAACAAACTTAATCAGCATATGCAGTTACCTTAAAATTTAGGTTTGCAAAATCCAAGCAAGCTTTTCTCCATTTGGGAAAAGAATATCACGAGTGAGGCGCAGGAACATTTTTATATGATGCTAGACAAGTACGCTGCCTCTTATCTTCATGGTCTTTGCTTTGAGATTTTTTTTCTTTAACGAACAAAACATAGAAACAGAAAGCGGCACCGATGTTTACACAGAAATGCCCGAAGGATGCCTTAACAGCAACAGAAAATTGAGCAAAACGTTTTGTTTGTTTGCTTCCACAAACTGAAAGAAGACGCCGTCGAACGACGACGTCCATTCCGATGTATGTTTTAGTGTCCCGTTGAGAAGAAACCTAATAGAACTAATACCGGTACTACATAAACCGTTGCCTTGCTTCGAGAACAGCCCATTAAAATTGTTCTAACAAGCCCGACCCCGACGAAGAGTGTAAATCAAACGAACATTTCTCGCTTCACCCATCACCATTCTGGTCCCACCAGCAGCTCTCTCTCTGTGTCTCTCTAAATAACAATCACATCCGTGTGTGAGGGTTCTTCAGAATTGTAGAGACACCAAAAGAGGAACTGCTGAGGACGGGAATCGCCCGGAATCAATCGCCACTCATAGCTAAACAACACACGCCAAAGCAAAATGCCTCAGCCAATCACACATTTTTCATTAGACGGCACAGAAGGTGGAACGGCAGCAGGGAGAAATAACGGATAAGCGAATTTGAATTTTAGAAACAAACGTGGAATTTAGCACAATACGCATTGCATCGTAGATTACCCTATTGAATACACACCAAACGGCAGCAGCCAGCAGCAGCCATTAGCGGAATTTGGTCCAAAATCGCAACCAAACGAGATACTACAATTGTATAGCTTAGCCCCTATGGTTCATTGTTTCCATTCAATCTGCAGGCGTTTCTCGATTTCAAGTTCCACAATTATTGCGTGTCGTTTGCAGTTTCCAGAATGCAACTAGTTCCAACCCTTAAATTCTTCTGCGCAATCTTTGCCAACTCGTCGCAACCGAGCGGATTTTAACAAATAACTTACCCAAGATTAGGCAGTAGCCACCGGCCAGAGTGGTTTTAGCTCCGACTTATTGTAGCCGCGTTTGATCCAATCACTTCCCTAAATTCCGTTTTCACTTAGAACTACTTTGCAGCAGCGCAATCAATGCATTCCATCCGATCGCGATCGATCAGCTGTGGGGTCTTGCGGATCGGTCTTTTTTCATTGCAAGTGTATAAACGAGCATGAGGCTGATTAAAAAGAACAGGGAACCCACATGCATCTCATAATATATTGCTTTGATGCAGAACGATCCACTGACGGCCGATGATGTCGAAGGATGGCGAGCTTCCGCTAATGCTAAATAAAGTATGGACCGGACGGAATCTTTGCCGTACCATGAGCACTCTTACGCAGCAAAGGCAGCGCGAGCGCACGAGTATTGTTGCAATGGAGGAAAAAGAAGAAAACAAACGCAAAACACGCGCAAAAACCCAAAAACATTTCATAAAGCAAGACTGGAGGAAGGAAGGTGGCAAAAGATAAGAAAATAAAGTAACACAATAATGAAGCAGCAAACTGAACTAAAAAAGTTGATAGAACCGTAATTTTCTTTCACAAAGCAGAGTAAGTACAAGCAGCAGAGTTCGTACTTTTGCATCCATTCGCTTCCAGACTCTCGCACAGTTTGTATCATTCTCTCTCGTGTTTATTACTTCATTGCGCGACAATTTTTCGTCCTTCTGTGTCTCTTCTTACTTAGTTTTTTTTTGTTTGTTCTGTTTTAAAATAACTATAATTGATTCATCGTCTTCCCGGGCAAGGGTCTTTTTAGGATTTTCCTTTTTTTGCTCCATTTTTGCATTTATATGTTCTGCTTTTGCATCTTCTTCTCACTCGCTCTCTTGCTCTTTTTATATATCACACTTGCGTACGAACCCTGCCTCTGTGGCAGCAAATAAATGTCGCTAGGAAAGGAAGGTTTTCTGCTCGTAAGGGGCTCCTCGCCTCCCGACATGTCGTCCTGACCACATCGTCAGTTTCCAGTTTTCCAAACCCCACACAAACTATCTTATTACAGTGACTCCCTTGCTCTTGCTCCTCTTGCTCTTTCTGTCCCCCATTCCGGCAATCTGTTCCCATCCTGTATCCTACCTTCGTTTGGCGAACTAAAGCTAGTGTTTCTCTAAAACCGAGAAACAAAGAAGAGGCAATCAGTTTTCTGCGAGCATTTCCGTTTCCGTTGTACCAGAGGTTTCCGTTTTCAATCCGCACATGCAGCCCTGACTATCCCTCCTCCCTATCGTTAGCCGTATCAGTATTGCCTTAAAATATTACACCATGTAAGATTAGTTCTTCCTGTCCACAGTCCAGGGCACCCTTTTTTTACTTCCTTACACCGATCACTGATCGGCTGTTTTCTTTGTCTTTTATACTTGCGCGTTTCAGTTCCTTCACTTCCCATCGGCCGTTGTTTCGTACCTTATAGAACCTTACACACACTGCCCTCTGTTGTGGCAGGACTAACTTACCTTAAACTAAGACCATCCCTAAAGATGCTTTCTTTTTAACGCTAATTCACTCTTTCTCAGTTTTCACTTGTCGTTGCCTTGTGTGTGTGTGTGTGTGTTTGTGTAGTTTTGCTCTTCCGCCTGTGCGTCTGTGTGTCTGTGTGTTTTGCTTTGCATTTCCACTTCCGCTTCCGTGTCAGTTTTGCGCAAATTTAATTACTTACAGGCTAACTTACATCCTACTTCGTCCGACGTTCTTTCTTATCAATGCTTAAATAATTGGTTAGTGACCACCTTCTAGCGCTTCAGCGAGAGCATCGCTTACCCCTAAAGCACCAGCACCCTTCCGTTATCGGGCATCGGGCTGTAGAGCCGCTGTATGCATTGGCCACACGTTCTCCCGCACTCGTGTGTCGTGTCTCCTTTTCATCCATCCAGAAGTCCTTACTTTGGCGAACGTATCCATAAGAAAGCAACTCCGGTTCCCGGGTTCACTAAGTTGGCGATCCCCGTTTGCGAAAAAACTTTGTGCCACAAAGAAACAACAAAACCTTGGATACTAAGAACCGATTCGAGCGCGCACTGCGAGCGGATAACAGCCCGATTGTTGCGAAAATGGCCATCCCTCTGCAAACCGGGTTTTGCTATTTTCAATAATTCAAAAGTCAATTGCGGACCATCAAGCATCACAATCACCGCTTATCATCGTCAACAACTGTTGATTCATTTCGTTTTTATTTCCTTAATTACAGTGTTTTTCTTCTTTCTCTCTGTTGTCTCTCTCTTTCTCTCTGTTGTCTCTCTCTCTCTCGCTCTGTGTCTCGGGCTATCTCGAGGTTCGCACTTCGTTGCCATGCTAAACCACCATTCGTTACGCATCTAATTACGAATTGGTTTTCATTTGTTCTGGCCACGCTTACGCTTGCCTTAAACCCACACGAATATAGCACACACGCAACGCAAACGCTACAAAATCACACGCCTTGTCGTCGCTCGGCAATCAGATGTTTCATTTTTGTTTCATTTGTTTCCTAGTGTTGCCGTTTACAGCAGCTTACAGACTCATTTCTCTACTAACTCTCTCTGTTTCTCTCTGTGACACTCTGTCCGCCGCTAATGGAAGATGAGACAGGAGAACCACCTCTTCTCGAGTCTTGATTTTCCTCCCCGTCACACCCCTACAAACAGTCGAATGGAATCCCCGCTTCGGCTCGGCTTACGATCAATGTATCATTATTATTATGCTATTTCTTAAATCCTTCTTTTTTTCTTGTGTTCCTAAACCTATCCTTACGCTAAATGAGTCCCGCACTCAGGGGACCGCAAACACATTCACTCTCTCACTCGTGCATACCGTTGGCTCGCAGTCATACGCGCAGTCGGGGTCGTTCATTTCGTAGAGTCCGGATCCTCCCGTCCGGATCGCCCTTCTCTCCTCTCCTCCCTCCCTATCTGTCTGTGTGTGTGTGTGTGTGTGTGTGTTTGTGTGCTCTGTATTCACGTGAAAACAAAAACAACAGAAAGCAACATAAGAGATAACAGAAAAGGGAAAACAATTAAACACGCACAACATAAAACCTCGGACACACTCGACTCGATTCGTTCCCGTCCTCTGCGTGCCCTGAGTTTCCTAAGTATGCCACCCACGGAAACGTGCGCCGGTAGGTGGCAAAAAGCGTGGGGAGGTTACTCCACTCCGACACACAAACACACGCGTCACATCAGTTCCTCCCCGGGGGAGGATCGATCGTCCTTCGTCCCATGCGCGCGATGCGCGCGAGGAGAATGGCCTTTGTTGTGCGCTTTTTGGCCACCCCCAAAGTTAGTGGTGGTGCCTCGCTCTTACGATTTCTAACTTCTTGGCCAGCTTCTTTTGAACTAATAACTTAGACTGGTGCGGGCTTCTAAACTGCGGCCGCGACCATCGTGGTCCTCTCCTTCACAACACTATATGTAATCCGTCTCCTCTTTCTTTTTGTAGTCGTTCGTGCGTCCGTTGTACTGTGTGGGATTTTATTTACTCCACGCTCCGATCCGATCCGATCTGCCTCGATCGAACAAAAGAAGAAGGCTCTCTCTGTTCAGTTTGTTATACTCTCCCTATGAAAGTTTCGCTTTCGCAGGCGCGCTGAGCTTCTTCTGTGCGTCGGAGAGTAATAAATATATTCCTTGTTAATGCATTAAATTGCCTTCATTGTTTTTATCTTACTCGCTGCGGCCGTGTGTACGTGTGTGTTTTTTTTGCCTATACTCGAGTGCAGGCCCGAGGCTGAGGTCAATCCGGGTCAATCTCAGTCGTCTTTGTCACCAACCAATTCGTACGCTCCTTGCTAGACTTATCCCTGCTCTGCGTTTATGATCAACTCCCCCGTTCGATGCCTGTCAAATCAGTTACGTCTATCATCAAGTCTTTCCGCATCTCTCGTCATGCTAACACACCACGTCGACCAGCAGCAAGGTTGGAGAAAATGGAATAATTTAATTTACCGCAATCAGCAACCCTGCTCCTTCCTGCTCACTATTGCTTATCGCGCTCTATCTCTCTCACTGTAGCCCGTTAAATTCATTTTATCTTTTTGTTTTAGTTCACAATCATCCATCCTTTGCCACTGCTCATTTTCATAGTACATGTTGCCACGTCGCCGGGTCTCGCCGCCAAAAGATGCGGGCCAAGAACCACCACCAGAGTTTAGTGTTAGGAAGCATTTTAAAAACCGATTCGCGATCGAAAAAGAATCCGAATCCGTGTGCCCCGGGTTTGAGTATTTTCTTCGTACTCTCGCGCATTGCTGCTTCCCCACTGCTGCTGCTGTCTTGTGCTGTCGTTTTTGTCTACTTAAAAACGAAGACGACGGCGTCGTCCACAACATCCTAACTACTTCTCGTGATCATGATTTGATGTCTTTTTTGTCTAATTTACAGTTAATCCTTGCCAGGCACACCACACCAATCGCCGCCATCGTCAGAAGGGGGACGCGTCAAGAAAGTTTACGAGAAATGGAAAAACAAAGTAAAAGAAGAGGAAGAGGAACTCCGATAATGTCCCGCGTGGTCCGTTCCTTCGATGCACCACAATGTGCTAATTGCCAAAAGCATGATAAGAATGATAAGAATGAAAAGAACGGCCATTTCAAGTCCCTAGCAAATAAAACCTATCTGACCCAAGGGTGCGTGCCGCCCGTGTTCTTCATTTCGCGATCCAGTCCTTTCGCGGCCGGGCCAGTCCTTCCGAATCTCAGCGCACGTAAACGCACACTCGCACGCACGCACACAAAAACACACGCCCGGAATCGGGAGAGCATCCGGTCTGACCCTTCATTTGCATATTTGTTTCCCCCTGACAGCATGCGGACGCATTTAAATGAAGTTTCTCCCCTCTTCGTTTCATCTTCAATGGGCCAATTCGGAAATGAACACCCCTTCGCGGGGCGCGTGTGCCATCTCTTTTCTGAATTCGTTACCACGTTGTTTCATTTTCACTGCCCACGGACCTAGCCCACGGCCCACGAACGGCCGGTGGTACGTGCGTCTTGTTTGACAGCAGATTTTAAACCAAAACTCGACCATTTTACAAGGATTTTGCATCCGCCGGAACCAAATTACCGGGACCTCTTCCTGTGTGGGACTTTGAGCATCTGCGTTTGCATAGCGCAAAAAGTGCATTGAAACGACGTGTGGCGCAAGGAAGGAACCACCCCACTGGATAGATATAAAACAGGTAAAAAGGATGGCGAAACGAACCAAGGACGACTGTTGGTGGTTGGTGGTGACCGGACCGGACCGGAACACACCCGAACACGGCTCTCGGTTGGCTCGATTTTAAAATGCTATGATTTGTTGTGTTGTCCCTCAACCGCATCTCATTCAGCGGCGCGGCAGTCTTGTTGCTAGTGTGTCTGTGCTTGATAAAGGGAACATCGGAAGGAAGCGAATTTCACGAATCTTCATAATTAACTCTTTTGCTCTTTTCCTCCAGTGCCAATCTCCGTGCGGCCGTGTGCCGTCTCTCTATAGTCTCTCTATTTTTTCTGCTTTTTGATCCTCCTAAGTGGACTCTCTCTCTCTTTCAACACGCGAAGGGATACCAGCGGTCATCCATCGTTGTCGGTTCGTCTTAGTTCGTCGCCTCTTTCTGTCTCTCGCTCCACTGGACTTCCGCGACTTTTTTGCGCTGCTACTCCCTGCCGGTTAGTGGTTTAGGATCCCATTCGATGCACACGTTGCCCGTCCTTTCCCTCTGAGTTCACTGAGGCACGCCCATTGCAGCAATCGTGCGCCATCAGATCGGTTCGTTAGCTTCGTTGCCGTCCCTGGTGATCGAAAGTGCGCGCGATAAGCGCATCTTGGCCGACGGCGGAGGCTTCATGTCACTGTCACACTGGCCCTCCGTGTGCTCACCTCCGTTGGAACTGGTGAGCTTATGTTTGAGCACACAGCGGTGTTGGTGATGCTGTTGTTCCCCAGCCTCGGCCAACTTCGCACTGACCACCATCATGTTGTTAATGATATCGTTTTCATTGCTTTGCGTTCGAGCATCATTCATCACCACGGCCAGCGACGGGGGACGGGATGGAAGCGGCGATGATGATATTGATGCCGGGCTCTGCTGGGACGGAGATGGTGAACGATTTGGTGGATGACTCGGGGCGGAACCACCCGAGTACGACGACATCGTGAGAAGGATTGTCGAAGGGACGGGCGACGCTAGTGTCGCGATCGTACTCGTAGCACCGACTGTGGCCACTATCGTTCGTACAGGCAGTACGGACAGACCTGCACCGCCACCGCCGCCGCCACCGAAGGATGATGCTTTGGAACCGTGCTCATTGGGAACCGTGGTATTGCTCTTGGTTGTTGCTGATTGTTTCGAGGCCGAACCACCGCCACCGGGGAGGACGATCTGTTTCGCCGTCTCGACCGCGTGCGATCGCTTTGCTGTAAAAGAGTTGCTAGCCAACGAATGTTGGCGTGGCACGGAGAACGGATGGTGGCCACTGCGTTGGTGATGGTGGTGGTGAGCAGCGGATGCCGCGGCAACGGCTGCCGCGAGTGCTTTCGCTGCCGTCAGGTGCGATTGAGGGTGAGCTGTTTGGTAGGAATGGCCACCTAACAACATGGCCGCACCGCCACCACCACCGCCGCCACCAACACTGCTGCCGCGAACGATTCCATTGGAACTGGCGATCATAATTGAAGTCGCCGCGGCCGGCGGTGCGGACAGTAGCCCGTTGTTTAGCTTGGCCGTAGCAGCGGCCACCATCGCTGCGGCGAGAGAGTTTGAGGCATGATTTCGGACACCCGGACCTCCCCCGGACAGCTGGGCCAGCATTCCGGGGCCGATGCTACACACGACGGACGACGACGACGGCGACGGCGAGGAGGTGCACGATAGAGAGGTTGAAAGCAACGGCGAAGAAGTAGAAGGAATCGGCATCAATCCGAAGGAAGTTTTGGTGCAACCGCCGGTGCTGTTGCCGCTGCTTCCGCCGGTGACGATACCGGGGGACACCAAACTATTGCCAAATTGGTTCGCATTGCTGTTGTTCGCAGTGCCAGTGCTGTTGTGGTGGTGGTTGAGGGTGCTACTGTCGGATTGTTTGTTACTTGTTTTGTTACAGGTGTTGACGATGCTGGTGCTGGTTGCGTAACTACTACTACTGTTCAACAGGTCTCATTGCGTCTGGAACTGGGGCATCGTCGCGTACATCATTGGCTGCTGGGACGATGCAGCGGCCGCGGCTGCGGCTGCCGCAGCTGCTGCCCCATTCGTCGTCACCGTCGGTACAGTCTGCATTCCCCAGCCGGTTGCGGCCATATTAGGCTGCATCATACGGTACCCTAACGCGGGAGAAAGGACAAACCGATCAGTCAAACGCTTGAAACTGAACCTCAAAGATCATAGAAACAAGATCGTACCTCCGGCACCAGATTGTTGCGGGGCCGCAGCAGCGTATGCCGTCGGATAGGCGTAATATCCCTGCTGCATATACTGGGTTTGAATCTGAGGGTATCCTCCCTGGAAAAAAGAATCAAGAGGATATCACGTTTGTCCATTGCGTCGCCTAACAGTCGCGCGCTCACTTACCGGGATCCAGTATGCACCAATCTGGCCGTAAGCGGGCGAGTAAGGATACTGTGCACCGGCAGCGGCCGCGGCGGCCGAAGCTTGCGAGAGCTGCGTGTTGGCACTGTGCTGATGGACGGCTGCCAGATTGGCAGCGGCTGCTGCGGCCGCAGCCGCATTTGGCTGCATTTGTTGCAGCGGGCTCACCATGCCGCCGTTCATACCGATCATCCCGGAAGCGGCGGCCGCAGCGATCGCCGAGGCGGTCGCATTGTTGATACCGTTGCTGTTGACGTCCCCGCCGTTCTCTTTGCCCCAGTAGCACTTCACCGGGTGGCCCTGTACCTCGCTGTTGTGCGTGCCTTCGATGGCGCGTGCCGCCGACTCCTTGCTCGCGAACCGTATGAACGCGTAGCCCTTGTCCTTGAACACCCGCGTGTCGTGTATGTGGCCAAACTGGGCAAAGTGCTTCTGGATCAGATCGTCGGTGATCGTGTTCGGTGGAAACCCGCCACAATACACAGTCGTGTTGGTGGGACTGGTGTTGTTGTAGATCTCTTCGAAACCAGGCGTTTTGCCACTTTTGATACCTGTTTTTTGTACAATAAAAAGGTCCCACAATACATTTAGCATAAAAATAATTTACTGTCGAAATAAACGTACGATACACCGTTGAATGAAGTACTTATGTACAAATAATTTAATAATTAGTTACATTTAATAAAATGTAATAGTGACCGTCTTACCCTTTGAGTTTTCGCGCGGTGCCGGGGGCTTGCGGGTAGACCAGTTGGTGCGAATCGAGCGCGACCCCAGCCACTGTCCGTTCATCATCGCGATCGCATTTTCCGCTTCAGCCTTCTTCACGAACGACACGAACGCGTAGCCCCTCGATTTGAGTGTTTGCGGGTCGCGCACGATGCGACAGTTGGAAATCTCGCCGAACGGCGCAAACGCCTCGCGCAACGTTTCCGTCTCGATCTCCGGGCTGAGGTCACCGACGAAGATGTGATAGTGCTGGCTGGTGTCCGTCTTCGGCTGGTTGCCCGGGCTGGTGGCCCAGTTCACTTTGATTTCCTTCTTGAGAAAAACACGCTTGTTCATGGCGGCGAGCGCCGTCTGCGCGGACGTGTGGTTCGCGTACTCGATGAACGCGTACGGATCGTTGCTCGCCTCCCGGATGATCTTGCAGCTCTTGACCGAGCCCATCTGGTTGAACAGTGTGCACAGCAGGTCCTCCGTGACCGATGTGTCCAGATTGCCCACATACAGCGTCTTCGGGTAGGATTCTTCTGTCATTTTTCTGTCTTCACAGGCACAGCCTTCTTGTAGAAAATGGGGTTAAAGCTTCGTACGTATCCCTGCCAACGAAAGGGGGCCCGTTGCACCGATTGCTGTTCTTCCACACTAACTCTTCCTTCCTTCCAAACGATGGTTTTGTGGTGTTTATGTTTTACACTCGAAGTACGTTCGCCTTACGGTTGCAGGAGCATACCGCTTCCTACCGAACTCTTTTTGTATGCTTCACACCCACGGGATATGTTGAGCCGCAGGCTCAACGCACCACATTCACCTGAGCCAGCGCGCAACTGCCGCATCGACCGATCACTAGTCTGCTCCTAGCCTGCTCTTCCTCTCTCTGTCTGTCTGTTTGCAGCAACACTTTAACTCTCCACTGAACTTGCTGAAACACTTGCACTCGCCAGATTCCGGGCAAAACTGCCCACACCGTAATTTGTCGATCTCACTTTGTTTGTTTCCCGAAGCCAACCGATGCCACTACTGAAAAAGAATAGAAAAAGGATAACGGACACGACTCGTCAGCAATCAAAACTCTTCACCACCATCATCATCATCGCCTGCTAGAAGCTAATCCTTAGCACAACACACAACCATCCACCCAAAAGTTCATGCAAACACACACCTATCACACCGGACACAGCAGTAGTCTTCAATCCGTCCCTCCTTTCGCGCACGTTCGATCCTCTTTGCTCTCCTTTGTCGACGCACACACACGCTGGTGAAGCTTTTACCTTTCGAGGTGTTGTTTGTCTGCTCTCACGCACAAATCGCGCAAACCACCACCACAACCGCACGCACGCACGTACAAACACACGCACAAGCCTCGGTGAGGCGAGTGGAAAACTAGATTTCGTTGCTTCTTTACGCAAAATTTTCCAATGAACGTCGTTCTCTTCACTGTTCAGCCGGCCGCCTACTGCTGTGCCACAATGTTAAATGCCAATGACATCCGGAGAGGCAATGGAGGCTGCAAATTTTAATTCAATCTAGAAACCCACGTATCGTTTTTATTTTCTCTCGCACCACCTGCACTCCCGCCGCCACGCACGGTGAAAACTGGCTCTTTTACCAGCAGCAGTAGTAGCCGGGCTGCGCGACCACCGCACCGCACCGCTGGCCAACAACCTGCACCGCCACCAAATCGCCTGGCCGCGGTTCACCTTTTTGCTTTCTTTCTTTTTTCCACTTCAACGACCGAGGAGCGAAGGAATAAACACGTACCACCAGCACGAATTTCAGTGCGAACGAGCACACTTTTCCAGCGGCGGACGGGCACGGTACACGGCTCACGGCAAGGCGATGATCTGCGCCACACCAAACAGCACAGGTTTTTCGCACCGCAAATCGAAACGAAGGATCCACTTTAATCCCGGGACGTCGTCGTTGCCGTTCCCGTTTTCTCCTAATCCGTCCGTCGTTTTACTTCACCTTTCCTTCTGCTGCTTCAGGTTAAAAATTTTAGCGTTCTCGATCCGCTGATGTTGGCAGCAATGGCAGAAAGGGTGCCCCGGTGAAAAAACTGCACCCCTAAATACTGCCACACGCCTGACTTTTGCAGCGATATGAGCCTAAAGTTTCGGCACCGTCCTACATTTTGGAATACGTGCGTATTTATACAACACTTGATCAGCGGATGAAAGTTATTCGGTACTCTCTTTCAACACTCTTACGTGTTATTCGGGTTTTGTATTTAACGAATCTTAAGCGGCCGATTTTCGATTGCACCGATCTTTTTCGACACATAACTCACACACCGACACGGTCATATTTACAGCTTCCTTTTTGTGCAATGTAAAATGCAATGTTTCTCTATGTCCTTGCCAAGTTTAATCCTTTTTGCATGTTGTTCGTTGCGAATGCCAACCATCTGTTGAAGAACGGTACCCAGCTGTGTATAGTTTTCACCGGGCCAGCAATCGCAGTGTTCATCAGCTGGTGTTCTGTTGCAACAGAACGGCCAACCTACTCGGCCAACCTGAACCGTGTCCTTTCCAGCAAACATGGCACAGTTTGTCGTGCGAGTTTTTCATTTCATTCAACATTACCTTTAAAAAATGTTACCATCGTCCCAGCCGTATCAGCAGCTTTTCTAACTGTAAATCTTTTCCTCCGATGCACGCACACACTATCTTTTGACACAATTCAGTTGGCCACCTGCGGTATGAACACGCCACAATCGTCCATAGTGTGCGTGTGGTGTTAGATAAGAAGCTCGAGTTTCTCTCGAGTCCGTCTTAATCCGCATGTTCAAAGCTTCCTCCTATGCGCCGATTGTTGTCGCCGACACAGGATGCCGACACAATTTGAAAACTCCATCGCTAAAACACTGGACTTGCACGCCGAAAGTGATCTCGCTCCATTTTCGTTGCGTAATTTCGTTAGCGCAACGGCTTCGCACTACCCAACACGGATCGAAGAACTGAGCACCGCCAGCATAAACGCAGGCAGGCACCCCATTGCTGATGAAAGCTAGAATCGTAGCCTGCTGCACCACACAGCAAGCAGCAGTTAATGATCGGCCGTGTTAGTCATCGAACCGATGATGCACTGACGCTGGGGATTTTCGTCAATCAATGAGCGAAACGTGACCGCAATGAGCGGAATTAAGCTTCCCAACCGCTCTGCTCCAGTTTGTTGACATTCTTCGACGGAACAGTGAAGGCCACGCGACGTGATGTGATAGAGAAAGTAGTATTTTATTTTCTCAAAGTTCCACTCAGCGGGCAACAAGTTTCTGCCTTGCTCCTCCGAAGTAGAAGGTCCCGAAAAACCAGCAACACTTTACATCCATCTGCGAGGAAGTTCCTGGCACCTGAAGGCTTGAGTAACGTTCAGCCTAGTGTTGTGGGCTCGTTTTACGCGTTTGATTTGCGTGTCGTTATCGGACAGTCGGACAGCGTCGTCAGCTGTGGGCTAGGAAGGAAAGTTTGTGTGCTTCTCTTTTTACGCGGCCAAGAAGCACTTTCCCCAAAAAACACGGAACCAACACAAGGGCAGCTAAAAACGAAAACAGCATACACATCAGCAGCAGCAGCAGCCGCACACCACCACAGTCAAGCATAGCACAGCATAGTGGTCGGAAGGCAAAATCTTCCGCGCGCGCCGTCCGTCCTCTCGGAAACAACAAGCGACCCGAGAGAGCGACAGAGAGCGCCGTGCGCGCGCATCCGTTCGAACGCGAGGGGGTAAGCGAGTGAGACTGCTAACGGTGTGCCGCTACGCTACGTTTGTCATACGGTAAACAAACGGCACTCGCCAGCGCAGCCCACCGCCCCACCGACCGACCGTCTGTGCTTCACAGATATTGTGGGGGTGCATTTTCGCGCCCGAGCGTAGGCGATCTCGCCAACACGAGAACGCGCGCGCCTCCGAATACTCCCAAACGCAACAGCAGCCACCACGCAACAGCGTTCCCCCGCGGGCCGGGTGATTGTTTTGATGCGGCTGTTGGTTGCGCTCGGTACGATCGCGTCGCCCGCCGACCGCCTTCGGTCAAGCAACGGGAAAACCGGCGGTCGTTGCCCTTTTGCGAGACTCACGTTGTGCGGTACGCCACGAAGGCGGCCGCTTATGGCTGCTGGGAGTCCAGATAGCAGCACCCAGCACCGCAGCAGCGGCAGAGACCAGCGGCGATAAAGAGAGAGGGGGAAGGAAAAACAGAGCGAGAGAGAGTGCTGCCAAATCGGAACGATCACCGATGGAAGGCTCGCCGGAAACGGACGATGAGGAGCGCGTGCATCCGCGTGTCATCATTCACATCGACATGGACTACTATTACGCGCAGGTCGAGGAAGTGCTCAACCCCTCGCTGAAGGATCGGCCGTTCGCCGTGAAGCAGCGGTTCTGTGTCGTCACGTCGAACTATTTGGCACGGGAGCATGGTGTGCGGAAACTGCAACCGGTCAAGGAAGCGCTCGCCGCCTGCCCCGAGCTGGTGCTGGTGAACGGTGAGGACTTGACCAAGTACAAGGAGATGTCGGTGAAGATCAACGAAATTATGCACCGCTTTACGCCGCATGTCGAAAAGCTCGGCTTGGACGAGAACTATCTCGACGTGACGGAGCTCGTCGCGGAGCGATTGGAGCTGCTGGACAACGGACAACTTGCCAGTGGCGGGAAGCCAAACGGCGCTGACCGCCCCACACCACCTATCGTTGGTATGGTTCATCCTTCTCCGGCGCAACCTCCACCGCACCCAACGACGATCGCCGATGATCGCGAGGATTGCTTATCCTGGTGTGGTGGTTGTCAGTGTGGCTGCGAGCGTCGATTGGCGCTGGCAACACATTTAGCGAAGGAGATACGCGACTGTATCTACCACGAACTCGGGCTGCGCTGCTGTGCTGGAATTGCGCACAACAAACTACTCGCCAAGCTGGTCGGTGCGGTCAATAAACCAAACCAGCAAACCGTGCTGCTACCGTCCACTTCCGGTGGCGCTTTTCTCGCCTCGCTCGGATGTGTTCGTGCACTTACCGGGATCGGTGAAAAAACGGCCCAAACGTTGGGAGAGTGCTGCGGTGTTACGACGGTGACCGAGTTGCAGCGGGTAGAGTTGGAGCGGCTTGCCAAACACGTCGGGCATGAGCAGGCGGTGCGGTTAAAGCAACTGGCGCTGGGTCGCGACGATACACCGGTCCGACAGACGGGCAAACCGAAATCGGTTGGCCTGGAGGACTCGTGCCCGGCTATTTCTGCCCGGGCCGATGCGGAAGAAAAGTTTCGCCATCTGCTGGTGCGTTTGGTGAAGAACATTGCCGACGATGGGCGCATCCCGATTGCGATCAAGGTGACGGTACGCAAGTTTGATTCAGCCAAGCGCACCACACACCGAGAGTCGAAACAGGAAAAGCTGCTACCGTCTATGTTCCGACACGCGGGCGGCAAGCTCGTGCTGGCGGACGGTGCCCAGGAGCGGATGCTGACCATCGTGATGCGCGTGTTCGAGCGGATGGTCGATCTGCGGCAACCGTTCAACATAACGCTGTTGGGGCTGTCGTTTTTCAAGTTCCAGGAGCGACGTGTCGGCAGCAAATCGATTGCCAACTTTCTCATCAAAAAGTCCGACATTGAGGTGCAGTCGATCACGAATCTAAGCAACGAATCGATCACGCTCAGTGACGTCAGCTTCAGTTCGAACAAATCCTTCACCGCGATGGACTGTGAATCGTACTTCGGTGGTGGTGGTGGTGGTGGCTCCTCTGATGCAGGCTCGCTTGCATCCCTGTCCGGGTCCGAGTCGGATGTGGAACCATCGCCGAAGAAATCGCGCCGTCTACTGTTTCAGACTCGCCGTTGCAAAGATCGTCGCGAAGATGAAAGCACTCTCAGCAAGCTCCGGGTGGCGGATCTTCGTTTGAATTCCAAAGAGTACGATCACGAACTACCATCACCACCGGTTAGCACGTCCGCGCTGGTAATTGCTGCAGGAAGCTCCACAGTAACCTCACTATCGCCAACGTCGACGTCATCACCCAGTAACGTCTCCGCGAGCTGTTCCTCGCCGATAGATTCGCCGATGGAAGTTTCTCCGAGTGGGAACCAATCATCAACCCAGCAACAGCTACCACTGCAAGATTCATTCTTTCGTGATCGCCACTACCCGGTCCTACCAAGCGCCCAGGTAGAATTCATAGAACAAATTCCGCTCAACAACCATGTCCAGCACAGTAAAAGTACAAACATGCTTCCTCCGAACGTGGATCGGGAAGTGTTCCACGCCCTTCCGGCCGACGTTCAGCACGAGCTGCTCAGCAACTGGAGGCGAGCAATGGGTCCTGCGGTCACTGGTAGTGGCAGTAGCGGCAATAGTGGCAGCAGTAGCATCATCGGTGGAGGACATGCCAACACCAGCCCCGGGGGCAGCAGTAGTGGTAGTAGTAGCAACGTAACGGGTGCAAGTGCCAGCGGTAGTGCGGTCGGGGCCAATGCCACCGGCACGGCAACTGGTGCCAGCAAGGCTGGCACTAAAAACACCCTTCATCGCTACTTCGTTAAAAACACGTAGCATATCTCGTTATCTCGTTATATTCTATATCGTGAAAAAGTTTCCGGTTGCCGAGTTCATCTCAATTTGCTTCCGGATTCCGCTTCGAGGCGGCGATCGGTTTGTGGATTTTTGATTTTGTTTTTGGTTCTTGTTCACTTTTAATTGTTTTTAACATATTTTGTTTCGCAACATTCTCGATGAAAGGATCGGTAAAATAGCTACGTAGCACGTATTTCGGGACTCGTGCCCTCGGTTGTTTAGGACAACCTTCCGACCAAAACTAAAAGTGCACACTCTTCGCCTGTCCATTCTCGCGCGCTAATGTCTTTGTTTCAAGCTCTAATTTTAGGAATTTTAGTTCTCCTTACATTTGTATATACTCCCAAAATTACGTCACACGAGTATCATTACACTACTGTTGTTTTCCTACCGCGCTCTCTCTTTCTGTCGTTTTCATAGCAGTCTTTTAAATGAATCATTCCCGGTTGGAGAGAAGAAAGTGTTTAGCGTAAAAGAGAAAAAGTATATAAACCAAACGGAAAAAAATATATTTATAACACAGCAAAGCTCAGCTTTCTTTTATTTTTTCTACCTGCACATTACGAATTGCCCGCAAATCGTTGCGATCGAAGAACCGCGTCACACCGTTCGCAGACACACGACGGATCGTGAGAGTCACGCTGCAAATGGCGCCGACACCGGGGACACAATGATTGATCCGATTTGGTGACCGTCACAGCGAAACGTTCGATGGATTCGGTTGTATTTTCGCGTCGCCGGGGCAGCAGCTCGACCGAAGCGACTTGAAGCAGTTCACAAAGTTCTGTAGTTGAATCGGGCCGCCCTTCGGTCGGGTGTATGGCGGATAGCAGGCGATAATCTTCATCGTCGGTACACTCTACGGTAAGCTGTAGTAGCCATGTGTTGACGTTGAGCTGGGCTTGCTGGTACACAGCGTGGCGTAACATGAGAGCCCGTTCGATGATGGCGGTTGACTGGTCACAATCTACAGGCGGTGATAGAGCACTCGTCAACGACGCACAACACCGGTAGAAATGATCAGTTCCTACAAACAAAAATACATGTTAATTGGATTGAAATCTTGTAGTGGAAGGAAAAGACTTACCAAAAAACGTCCAACTTTCTTCCACCAAAAACGGCACGATCGGCCACAGCACCTGACATAGTGTGCGGTAGGTGTGTGTGAGAATGGTGGCGACATGGGCATGCTCTTCCTCAGTTCCGCAGTACAGTCGATCCTTTATAACATGCAGATACAGTCCGGATAGTGTCGAAAGGCAAAAGTTTAGAATGGTTGCTGTAGCCCGATTGTGTTGATACGAATCGTACAGCTCGAAAACGGTTCGATGGAAGTCATTCAACTGCTGCACATAGTACCGGTCAATGTGCATATCGCACTGAAGCACGTGTCGTTCATCCTTCTCCAGTGGTACTCCGCCGGGTGCCACAACACCGAGCAAAAATTTTAAAATGCCGCGTAGCTTCTGTATGCTTTCGCCTGATGAGGCTAGAAGCTTGTGACTCACTGGGATGGACGTGTTCTGGATGGCATGAGCACAAACCCACCACCGTAACGTATCACACCCATACTGGGTAATGATGTCGGCCGGCGAAATGATATTCCCTAGTGATTTGGACATTTTCAGTCCATTCTCGTCGACGGCGAAACCGTGTACGAAAATCGCTTTATACGGTGCGTGGCCACGATCGGCAACACTCGTTAGCAGCGATGACTGGAACCAGCCGGTAAACTGATCGATCCCTTCGAGGTAGAGATCAGCCACACGATCTCTTCCCAGTACCGTGCGCCACGAAACTCCAGAATCGAACCAAATGTCCAATATGTCGTTGCCTTTTACTAGATGCTCCCGAGTGGTTTCTACCGGGAGATCCTTTAGCAGTTCCTCGGAAACTAGCTCACTTGCGGGCGTTGTCCACCAAAAATCGATCGATGAGTCCTTCATCAGGCGTGTTTCGATTGCAGCAAGCAACGATCGGTGAACGATCGGATTTTTCGTGCGTACATCGTACAGCACCGGAATCGGTACACCCCAAGCGCGCTGCCGTGAGATACACCAGTAAGGACGCTTTCGCAGTTGTCCCTCCAGTACCCGTTTGCTCACGTCCGCCGATGTTCGGGGGAAAATTTCAACGTCACGCACTGCTTCCAAGGCGGATTGCTTGAGGCTGTTCGTATCGATAAACCACTGATTGCTGGCACGTAGCATTACTGGTTGTTTCGTACGCCAGTCGATCGGATAGGAATGTTCGATTGAAGCCAGCTTTAGCGTAGCGTCGCCTAGCTCCTCCGTTACGATCCGGTTACCCTCAGTTAGGGCGAAAGAGCCAACGAGTGACGCCGGTGCACGATCGTTGTAGCACCCGTTTTCATCGATCAAACTTTTGACCGGTATTTGGTGCTCGAGACAGACCAGAAAATCGTCAGGTCCGTGTGCAGGCGCCGTATGAACCAGACCGGTACCCTTTTCCGCTTTCACATGCGCCGCCGGTAGGAACGGTAGAAGTTCATCGTTGTTTAGAGGATGGTGGTAGCGTAGCGAGCCCAACTCGCTTCTCGAAACAGTTTGCAGAACTTCGAAATGTTGTCCCAGTTGCTCGGATAAATAAGCGACGAGATCTTTACCGACGAGAAGTATTTCACCAGCCGCTGATCGAACCAAGCAGTACTCCAGCGAAGGATTGTAGCAAATGGCCTGATTTGCTGGTAATGTCCATGGTGTGGTGGTCCATATTACAGCATACACTTCAGCATTAGGTAGCGCTGTTCGATCGATCCCGTGGCAATTGGTACCACGATCGACGAGGCGAAGCTTCAAGTACATAGAGGGGCTTACGTGATCCTCGTCGTACTCTAGCTCTGCCTCGGCCAGAGCCGACCGTGACGATGGTGACCAGTAAACGGGTTTAAGGTCACGATAAATCAGGTTGCGCTCATGCAGCTCATAAAACAGCCGCAACTGTTCGCGAATGTACGTTGGATCGAGGGTCCTGTAAAAGCCCGTTCCAGCTTGATTCCAAGCTGCCGTTACGCTCCACGACTCGAACGCATCCCGTTGTCTGTTGATCGTTTCGAGAGCGAAACGCCGAGCGTTGTCACGAATTTCCGGGGCTGACCGATGATATTCTTCGGACGAGTGTTTTCCCTTGCTTCCGAAAGCATTGAGGGCCTTTAGCTCGATCGGCAACCCGTGACAGTCCCAGCCGGGCACATAGTGTACGCGCGTACCGCTGATGATTTTGTGCTTCAGGATGAGATCCTTCAGAATTTTATTCACCGCGTGTCCCATGTGCAGATCGCCATTGGCGTACGGTGGACCATCATGCAGAACGAATTCGTTCTCGACCGGCAGCGCCGAGAGATTCCACGCATAAAGTTCACTGAAACATTTCTAGTACGAATGAAAACGTAGTGAAAACGTGGGCTACAATGTTTAGGATGGTCACCGCCTTACTCGACGTAATCGCTCCTCCACGTCGGATCGCTTTGCTGCGCTCAATCGAGTGGGAAATTTTGTTTTCGGCAGGTTGATCGTGTTGGTGTATTTTATTTCCTCTTTGGCAACATTTTTCGTAGCAAAATAACGCCCCGTTGAGCGGAAACCGGTGGCCAATCGGGGGAAACCGTAGCGGTTTTGTAACATTTTGGCCAACACGTTTAAGCACAACGAGATTACAGAAGGAAAAAAAAAAACAAGACGTTTGTTTTGGTTGCGGTGCGCCAAACGTCATCGGGCAGTGCGATGTTTTTCTTGCATTAAACATCGACATAAACATACAAAAACATCGCCAGTTGTTGACAACACAGAAAAGTATGGTTAGAAATCAAAAATAGTACGGTGGCCAAACATTCGCTGCTCCACGCCAAAGACAATCCAATTAGGTGTTCTAGGACACCTCACACGTCTGCAGAAAATGTCGGGAAAAGCTGAATCTGAACCAGAGGGGTTGAAGCTGAAGGTGCTAGCACTACACGGATACCGGCAAAACGGGGACAGTTTCCGTTCGAAGCTAGGATCATTTCGGAAGCAAGTCAACAAGTACGTCGAGCTTGTGTTCCTATCTGCACCGCACATAGCAGCACCGCTGGAGGACGGAGGTGAGCAGGACCCAGTGCAACGAAGTTGGTGGTTCAACAAGGACGATCGGACGTTCAAGGGAACGAACCAGGGTGGTCCGGCGTACGGGTTCGACGAAAGCCTAAAGCTGGTAGAAAAAACGTGGGAAGCGGAGGGTTGCCATGGCTTGCTAGGTTTCTCGCAGGGCGCCTGCTTTGCCGGGTTACTGTGTGATCTGAGCGCTCGAGGCATGACCACGGTAAAGCCACAATTTGCCATCCTGTCATCCGGCTTTCGTTCTGGCAGTTTGGTGCATTTGAATTATTACGAAAACAAAATACAACTTCCTTCGCTGCACATTTTCGGCGACACAGACGAAATCATAACGAAAGGTAGGATTCCATTCGTTCAAACACACGGCTGTTATGCTTTTAATCTGTTCCGTTTGCAGACATGAGCGTCACGCTTTCGGACACCTTCCTGGAGCCACTGGTTGTGACTCATGCCGGTGGGCATTATTTTCCGGCACAGGCTACAATGAAGCAAACGTACATCGATTTCTTTCGTGACCAGCTACAGCTGCATTTAGAAGCCAAAGAACTAGCGAATGCTACGGAGGAGAATAGTTTCCACGTTGAACAGCCAGAGGGTAACCCCGATGCGGATGATTCGGATTCTGAGTAAGGTATCGGTGCTGCGTCGTAGACTATTAAGACTTTAGTTTCATTTTCCATAATTTAATTACTCAAAACCGTACGAATAAAATTACCCGAAGAATAGAAAGAAAATAAAGAGTCGGTGACAAGGATTGGGGGGGGAACATCCTCCTTGTCCGCACCGAATGTGTAAGGATGTCTCTAATCTTACATTGCTCGGGATGACAAATTGCCGTTTAGTGGGCGAAACTTGCGGAAGTTATTATAACATACCCGAGAGGGTTATTACTTGATGTGGGAGCGATAGGATATAGAAACAAACAAACAAAAAGTCTACATCTGTGCCTCTCCTCGGTTCGTTGGAGGGCCGCCCGGTGCCTTAAACAAGCTGATCCTGACCATTGGCGGTGTCCTGGTTTTTCATCACATCCGGTAGATCCGGCGGCAGCGAGTAAGGTGTCAGTTCGAGCGATTCAAAATCACCATTTTCCCGTATTGCCAACCCGAGCTGGGCGGGACACTGCGCCTTGGCCGTCACTACTGTGATACCACAATCCTGCAACGTTTTTTCATCGTCCATCAGCATGTTGTCTTTGTTGTAGAGCCGCTGGTCACGGGGAGGCACTTTGAGTATTCCTTCGATCATCTTCTTCAGCTCGTAGACCGGTGTTGTCTCTTTGGCGTCGGTGAAAATGGTCGTCTTCTGCCGTCGGATCATCATGAAAACATCCTGCGTGAGAGGTGAACGGTATTATGAAATTAGTGCATTGTTTAGCCGCGTGATGGTGGCAACCGATAAGAGCCCCAGTAATCACTGCCCGTCGTCATGTTTCGGGCGGCGCCGAAAACAAGGCGCGAAGTGACGAAACCGAGCGGACAAAGTTCACCAGGCTTCAAGGGAGGCGTTTTTCTTTCAGCATTATTGGCACATTCACAAACACACACGCACGGACCCGGTCCCGGGCGGGTCTCCAACTTTATGCGTAGCTGCATCCACACGTTGGTGCGGTCTTATCAGCAATCGTTAAGCATAATCTCATCTAGTAGCCCACCTTGCCCGACCGTAAGGACACGCGGCGCCAGCTGTACCCTCTCTCTCTCTCTCTCTCTCTCTCTCAGCTTGAACCACTCTTTTACGTAGCGTGAATAATCAAATTTGAACTTCGAAGAGACCCTTTCCCGCACCTTCGCTTACCATTTTGACTGTGCTCCTAGGTTGGTTTTCCACCGGTCGCTGTGGCTCGCTGGCTAGCGCTGTTTTGCTTCGCTTTGCACTCGTTCCCTCTCTCGTTCGCACACACGCTATCCTTCGTGGTCACACAAGGGTTGCCGCCGACTTGTACGTTGACGCAGCTTTGCAATCCTCCGAGCCCTACCGTTTCCAACGTAAATGTCTGCTACGTACGACTCCAAGCGACGGACGGGCCACTGACGATGATGATGTCCGGAATAAATGAAAAAATAATGGATCCTGCAAACCGTCAAACGGTTACGCAGAACGCGGCCAAACGTGAGTGGATGATGTCTAGGCAGAGAAACGGATAGCGCGGGATGACGATGAAACGGTGAGCTAGAACTTCGCACGACCCCTGGACCGGCATCACCCAAATAGTGAGCAGGAACGGAGAAAGACACACCGGCTTCGATAGTTCGGTGGTAGGAAAATAGAGATATATTAATTTACCTGTCACCCGAATTTACCGTCTGACTGTGAGCTTCTTTTATTTTTCTTTTCTCTCGCTCTCTTGATCGCCCGAACCACTTTTGACATGGCGATCGAAAGCGGCAAACGCTCCTGGTGAAAATGGTACGCCCTACATTTGCAGTATTTTTGCAATTCATGCTTCCGGCGAAATATGCCACCTTCTTTTGTTGCACGCATTTCGTTTATATTATACTATTTCGCAATGAAGCAATCTGTCGCTCTTTAATTGTTGCTGTTTTTATTTGTGACTATGGTGGCCGAAACAGTTTCTTAGTAGTAAGCTTTCTTAAGAAACATTCAGTTTTTCGTTCCAAACGATGAAACATTTCAATCGAACAATTTCACGTCGCAACAATTCGGCAGCCATTGCATCAATCAAACTATGGGGAAAATGTGGTTATAAATTACCTAAAACTGGGGCAATTTAGTTATATTTTATATATGTACATCTTTATCGGGAATTACTACAGACCACTACGAAAAAATACAATTTAATTCATGATAATTACAGATAGTATTCATGGCTCTTGAAAACATTTTAATAATGATATCGAACAACGATAAATCGTCACAACCTAATACGAGGATCAATAATACAATGCAATAGGTTATTTATTTTGAACGCGTGTACCACACATAATATGTTGAATCAAAATACCTGCACAGAAAACAAAAACGTTGAAAAAGTTCGTAGATTGTTTCTCGTACCAAATATGTCCAGCTGCGCTATACAAATTCCCCATAGTTCGTCGCCCTCTGACAGGCAAGCCTGGCCAGAAAAAGCGTTCTTCCATAGTTCTACGAAACCGTGCCGAGTGTGGACGCGCTTTGCTCGTTTTGCGTGTGAGTTTTGCGACCAAATTTATTTAATTGCGAGGTAATTTAATCACAACGGCCGCAAAGGTAGTTCGCAAATGCCGCTATTGTTGCTGGTGAACACTGCTAACTGTTTTACCTCGTTTGCTGCCGTCTTCATTGCTATTGTTCCCGATCAGCTCCTGCAGTTCGTTTTACTTCGGCGATAAAAAGCGTTTGTTATATTCTTTGGCTCTTGTGGGCTCAACAGTATAGTGACTCAGTGGAACGCGTGCAAAAAGTTGGCAAATCCAAGTTGTTACAATCCAAGTGAGCTGTCACGATCGTCACACGACGACGCAGCCGGACGCCGCTTCGCGAGAATGGCGTGTCCCAAGCGCGGTGGAATGTTGTTTGTGCGATTCTTCGCTTTGCCTACCGATCCGCAACTGAACCAAAAAGGCATTGTTTCTAACGGGTGAACTAAAACAAACTGTGTGTTGTAAAATCGTTCATGTTCTATGCGTGAGCTTAAGTGACGAACGCAGACCGGGCTGCCGGGCCCCGGTCTGAGATTCGAGAAAACCAAAAAAACAAATTCAATCTCCGCAACTCCGTACTGTGCACACCCGACCCGGCGTTCGTATAATTAGCGCCATCATAATTGTTCGATTGGAAAAACGTGCCCGAATCGGCGGACTGCTCCGTAATATCGCCTCAACCGTGCAATCCGTGCTGGTTCCGCTGTTGGGTGGGGTCGCGACTTCTCCCGTGCGACGCTCGATGCTGTAACCGTGTGGCGGCGGCGGCCAAGAGCGACACCTACCACCAGCAGACGGAGCAGCATAGAGCGCGCGAAGCAACCGATCGAAAAGATACCGGTGGAAAACCGGGTGCGTCCGATGTTTAATTTTTTCTTCTATCATCATTAAGCCTTCGATGCGGGAAGTGGCCGCTGGCCTCTTGCGTGCACGTTCGGGTTCGGTAAACCTTCTGGACGTCGCGGAGCCGCGGTGATGCATGTGTGTGCGTGTGGCCCCTATGTGTGAATGTATGTACGTGCGTGCGTGTGCATACGAAACGAAGAAGCACGCTCCGCTTTCCGGTCGCCGACGGCGGCGGCGGCGGCGGATGTAGTCGGATGTTTATATTTTTTTTTGTTGCAATCGCCCACACCTCCGTCTGGAGCGTTTGAATGGCCCGGCCCGGCCCGAACAGGAAACTTACGACCGTGACTGGAAAGAAAAGAGCTTTTACCTCTACACCCGTGGCGCCGCCGTATCGCGATCTGAAAGTGTTTCATTCGATTTTGTACTCCATTGTTTGTTACAGCACTGTTTACTGTATGTTTGTTTGTTTTAATGTTTCTTTCGTTCCCGTTTAGGCTTAAGTTGTTTTGGAATTAGTTGTGCCTTGTTGTTGAACTCTCAGTGATTTACAATATCGTATCGCCATCGCATTCGCTGGTTGCTGCGCTCAGGTTGTCCGTTTTCGGAACCAATCGTTCGTAGAAAGCAGAAGGTAAGTAGATGGTGTATGCATTAAGGCAAGTTCCGCAAGGACACCTGTTGGACCCGGCATAACAATAAAACATGCTCTTACAGCAGGTCTTCGCTTCGCGACAGGACACTCTCACACACCCAAAAGAGGCAAGCAAAGCACCCGATAACCGGGCTACCTGCCGGAGCGATCCTGTGGGCAAAATGAGCAAGGATTTTCCTTTTGCTGGTTTCCCAGATCCATAACCGGGCGTCCAGAGCGGGTTTCGCCTATACAAGAAACTTCTTCCATTGCTTTCAGCCGCTATTGATCGCCATACAGTCCTGTTCCGGGTTCAAAAATTGAATTGTTCGCGATTTTTAGTCGAGCGGGCTACAGGCGCTACACTGCAACCCACTAAAAGCGTTGTTCCGTATCACCCGTATCGATCACCGAGGACGTGCCGAGGGGTGGAAAATGTGTTGGTCCACGCGATAAGATAAAACCGATGGACGACCTACCGATGGGATCGGCCATTGCTTCATTTTACACTCCAGACCGTTTGGTCGGGGCTGCGAAGTAACTCACTCAATTCACTTTCAGTCATCAATATCTCGAGTGACAAGTGCAAACTCCTTCTTGTGTTCGGATAAGTGCCCGGGTTCATCGAGGTGTGTATCCCTGTCGACGGTGATATCATGCTCCTATCTTAATCGCGAGTCGGCTGGTGACTTTCGTCACACAAGTGTAGTTCACGCCCGATGGTTAACATTTGGATCACTTTCGGGAGGGTAACAGGTTCGCCTACGCCGAACCGACGACAGTCGGACCGTAGGAACGCGTTCTCCTTTCCTTTCCGTGTAACGGTAGAAAGCGCACGGCTCAGTAAAACAAAAATAGGGACACGTCAACTGAACAGCAGCACCAGTACACCCGTTATACTTCATTCAAACTGTCCGTTTGCTCTGGTGACAGAGGGACAGAACCACTTTTTAAAAAGCCACCACCAAAAGGCTTCCCTTGGTCTTGTTGCGATTTTAGTATCTTCAGTTTCTTTCTTCTTCTTGTTCTTTAGCGAACAGTAGGAAGAAGATAAAAACGGCAACATAAACAGGTTGTGGAATCAGGAATCTCGGCTCTCCCACTCGGTACCCGGTCATGGGCCACTGACACTGGAAGGCGATACAGATTATCGCATCCAGCGGAAAACCTGATACCAAGACCTGCGACTGAGTGCGTGTGTGTGGAACATCGGAGTGCACTTTTATGGATTTACGGATTTATTCTGGCACCAGGGGGGGGAGCTGGGTTGTATATTTTGGTTCATTCACCGTGTCATGCCGACGTTTGGTTTTAAACTAACAATCGGTGCCCGGATTGGGAACGAATTTGCAGTGATAAGGCTTAAACGACACTTATTAAATTAGTAACAGAACCAGATTGCTTTACTGGTGATCGTTGCTGCTGCGATGTTTTATGCGTTCCTTTTCGCTTCTGTCACCACCCTAATTCCGTTCCATTTCCTGACTCACTGCATGGCCGCTCAGTCTCTTTGATGGCTTACGCTATCGACCGCCGTCACCCCAATATGCTCCTCAGAGCATATGGCATCCCCTTGTCGGGGCGGGTGTGTGTTTTTGTTGTTGCTCGTCGTCGGCCCATGATGTCATGGCTTTCTTTATACACACCGAATAGCCCGTATTCTGGCCACCCGCGGCCACATGTCACACCCCTCCGTTAGCTCTTTGCCGATGTTAATTTGTTCATCCACCTCAGCGGGTCGGGTGTTGCGGTATCGTTGCGAATCGCGGGGCCATCTTGGGGCTGCTGTGGAGCACATTAAAATATGTCTACATTGAAATCCGGTTCATCATCGTCGTCCCCACCTTGGTGCTTCCCCCGGGGTTTGAGTGTTGCATCATTTTCTGAACTGTTTATTTGTCGCTTTGACATACACAAACGATGGTGGTTTCGGTTTTCTCGCAGTCCTGCCCGGAAAAGATGTAACTTGATCGCTTCCTTCGCCTTCCCGCTTGGTGGCCACCCTCGCCATGAGCCAGTTTAAAAATAGAACACCAAATCAAGTGGCTGATTGGGGAATGGTAATGGAACGTATGCAATTAGTGTACTGTGCCGGGCGGGCCCCCATTACTGTGTGTGTGTGTTCGTTTGTGTGTTCTTTCTCACCGCACACACATGTTAAGTGCTTTCCCGGCACTCGTGGCCACGTTAGGGTAGTGTTTATTTTCTAAACAAATTATGTGTACCGCAATTGCAGATCAGATCATCACTCGATCGAGCGCGGAGGGGCGCCCGGGCCCATTGGTGGCTGTGGTCACGCGAGGGGTTGTTGTTCTGTCGTGGTGGTGGGTGAAATAACCGGTTTGACTTTTGGGCAAGAAAAGAACCACACGAGCTTGGCTTGTTGCTGGTGGCTCATCGGAACGGGCCAGAATTTGATACTTGCGCCCCCAAAGTGGTGGGGAAGCAAAGAATGTTTTTTCTTTCACTTTTTCTACATCAAAGCTCAACCGATCTGTTACTTTTCTTGTGCTCAATCAGAGCTTCATCATTGCTTCATCCGTTGGTTGGCCATCTTTTTCACTCTCTTCACTTCTTTCTTCTGGTTTGTTATGTTTACTTCTCCATGTGGCCGGTGACTCATCATCGCACAGAGTATATGGTATTAAGGCATCACCGTTTTGTGCGAGTGTGTGTGTGTTTGCAAGAAATGGCAGGGACAAACCATGGGGCAAGTGTACCGCGCGGAGTCCCATGGAAACAGAGGACACTTTGCGATAGAGCCGTTTGATCACATAGACTACCGCCATTGATGGCAGGAAATGGGCCACGATGTTACGGTGTTCCGGTCGAAGGGGGTTCTCTAATTAAGTCGACACCACCCTGTGACGACAAGCCCTTTCTTCACGTACCACGGTTGCAGTTGGCGGCACCCTCATCACTCCCTAACTGTTGTTCGGTGACAGAAGGTTCACTCCTAACGCTTTCTCCGGTCATCATCCGTTGTAGAGTGACCGCGCGTCTTTCCGTCGGGAGTGCGACGTTTCTGAAAATTTTCTCGCCATTTCGGCGAAGGTGGATTGATCGTATTACTGTCACACGTTACCTTCAACTGCAGTTCGGAAATGATGGATTAGTGTTCCGTGTCGTCCCGTGAGGCGTTAAAGTGTGCCGAACACTAAATGGGTTGATCGATCGATCGAACCCGGGCTAACGGCGAAGGTCTCTATCCGATAACCCGCAGTGCGCGAATCATGATTGATTTCGTTAAATCCGTTTTTTCCATGATCCTCATTAGAAACTAACTTAATTTTTCGTTCTGTTTCTTCTTCCCGTTTCTCTTCCGCAGCTTCAGTTCCAGATTGTTTGAGGCACTCAACTTGGATGACCAACTGACGGTGGGCGCGGTGGGCTTGTTGTGTTTATTGGTGGCCAAATTTACAACCGAATTTACAACGAAAAATAACCTCTCCGTGTGTGCCTTTTTGCTGCTCGTTTTGAGAGCCCCGATTCAGTTCGTTTGGCCTGCGATTTTGGGTATTGTCGAATCATATTCACACAAAAAAGGAAATTTCAATACTTTAGTTTGAAATACCAGCGTCGCTTCGCTGTACTGAATGGTCGTTGGAGAAGCTCACATTGGAACCCGTCGCCATATCGCGTAGAACCCGGCCAGAGAACGTCGGCGAAAATGCCCCACGCTGAGGCCGGCCACCAGTGAAGCATAGAAGCATAACACTCGGGCTCCGTCTGCTGCTCATGCAAAGCAGTGCGGCGTACGAAGCTACAGAGAATAGACGAACACAAATCACACCTGAGGAATCCATCCATCGGCGAATTGGCTGTAAAGAAATAAATAGCGAAAGGTGGTAAACGCGTCAGAAAGAGCGCAGGAGACTCGTGAGCGCTAGAAAAGGAGCTCCTCCAGGATTTGGTCTGGTCAACGGTGCGCGTAAAATCTACCACCGGCCCGGAAATAGCCACAGGAGCGAAAGAGAGCGTGTGCAGTCTCTCAACAACGGAATAGACGCGGCCAGGCGGGGCAGCACTTTCCCGAGCTTTTGAAGGAAAGCCGAAGCAGAGCATCGGGCAGCCACAAGAACGCGCTTTCTCGTTCCATCTTTCCGCGAGGCGAATAAAAAAAACGGAAGAACAATGCTGAAGTTTATACGCGGCAAAGGCCAACAACCTTCGACCGAGCGGCAGAAGCTGAACAAGGAACTGTTTGCATTCCGTCGGGTAAGTTTTAGTTTTGTTTAGATAGCCTGGTCTGGATAGTTTCTTTGGGCGAAGTTTCCGTCGACCAATGTCGAATGTTTGTCGTTTCTGCGGAAAGTCGTGTCTCTCTTTCCTGGGTAGCCTCGGGCCCGATGCATTGTGTCAGCATTGACCGTGGAGGACCACCGGAAGGCCGTGTTACATTTGCGCAATTGACGTAGGTCTTCATGCAAATTGCTTGTAACCGCCCCGAGCCCGTAATATCAACAGCAGCAGAGATAGGAAAACTCCAAGAACTTGCCCTTCGGTAGGTCACCCGCAAAGACCACCGATAGGGACGTCTGAACGAGTAAGGTACTTGGAGGTTTTGCTGTACACACCTTGTAGAACCACTGGTACGCGATAGGTTTCAAAATGGAGACAACAGAAGCGGGTTCAAGGGAAGTCAGTCAATCGTTTAATGAAAGGTTCCCGGTAAATCGGCAACCATAACTGATTAGAACAAAACCAATACCGTGGCCTAATGGGGCAAATGGCCATAGTCAAAGGTTTGTTAGTAGCTGAAGTACATTACACTTTCGTTTAATGATCGCTTCTTTAAATAGGCTCGGAATAAGTCTCAAGGTTGCGCGATGTTCGATTGCATAAATTGCTCGTGATCTGCAACTGTGGAATAATTAAAGTCGAACGCATCAACGCAACAAGAGCTTTCTGCTTGCCTGTTTCCAATAGGGGGATGACGCGCAATAAAAGGGATGAAGATATGGGCGTAATTAGATCCCGCTGGACGCAGGTTATTTAACGAAACTAATAGATGAGCGATCGGAGGTTTACTACGACGAATAAGGCTTTATTTCCCACCACTCGAAGTATTTTTAAAAGGTCTTTATAAAACATGAACCAAGTGAATCAGATAAACCCAGGTTTGCATAATTACGCGATCAGTCGATCAAAAATCTGGAAACCGGTCACACCATTTACACACGCGTTACGCACCTCCACGTGGTGGGTGCATTGAGTCATCGTCGGCGGTTCTCACTGTAAAGTGAGGCCGGTGTCCGGCCGATAGGTGCGTTGAGTCACTCCGATAAGCCTGGGCGCGATATTCTGGTGTGTGCTACCCATGCGTGTCTTACCTCGTTTGTGCGGGCTGCTAGTTCCAACATCCATAGATATCGTACGGCTTACACCTTGTGACAGAACGCACTGGCTTCGCGGTTTGTGAACTCTATGTCGCTAAAAGACATCATGCATCAAAAACTCACACTGCCGGGGCCTTCTATGGGAGCTTTTCGCACCCCTACGTCACCTGATGTGGTCGTATCGCACTTTGGGACGTTCTACAAACTAGAAGAAAAATACTTGAAGGCTTCCAAAAAAAACCAACGGAAAGCAAATCGCGCCCCGTTAATAATGCCTCCTAATGTTGTGACCAAAGAGAAGGTTAATTAAAAACCGCCACAGAGAATTGTCTCGTTCTCTTTATCGCGATAGGTGTGTGTTCCGGTGTAGAGCGGGTTGATAAAAGAAGAAAAAAAACCCCTTGCCTACAACATTGCAACATGATACTCGAGGGCGTTTATCTGCTTATTGTCCGTTCGCGATGCTTATTGTTTAAGGTTTTCCCATCGCCTACAGAGGGCGAATTGTGGACGCTGGGAGCAACGCAACAGAGACGGGGCCTAGAACATGCAAATGTGTTTAGGATACAGTAGCGCAAAGCTTTTTTTCTGTCGTAAGTAACTGATTTCAGCGACAGTAGAGGGTGATTTTTCGGGGGGCTCATTGTGCTTGCGGGGGGTAGGGCGCACTTGATCTTCGAACCGCCCTTTGTCGTGTTGAGATCGTAGCAATACTGGTCGAAATCAATATGGATTATGTTCCACATATTTTACTCTATGCACTTCTCTTTCGGAGTCTCTTCTTTAACACAGGATGTTCGATAAAAAACAAGATGTCATTAAAAAAATGCAGCCATATCTGTTGGTTTTCTTTTATCTTAGAAAAACGGACCGAGGCATATTTATATCTATTAGTTTTTAACAGTTGGAAGGTACGTTCTTCCTCTATCAAACGCATCTAATTTATCGCAAATTGGATGACAGATAAACAAGTTATGCGGGTTTAACTGTCAGTAGATGACGTGTTTTAAACATGAAGCAAAGAGCCAATATTTAATTTTGTTACAACAAGTTTATGGTGATGACTATATATGAGTAGAGCAAACGGTTTTAAGAGTTTGGAAAATTTTAGGATCTGAAGAAAAGAAAAGTTTGTGCTCGTTTTGTTCCGCATGACTTAACAGACGGCCTAAAGAAAAGAATTCGAAAGACATGATTAGAACCGCTCAAAAGGACAACAACCCTCCGTATTCACCTGATCTGTCACCTGAGGACTATGTCCTATTTCCTCAGCTTGAATTGGCTATGAAAGGATCATCTTATGACTACATTCCACCAATTCAAGCGGCTTTAATACGGCCCTAAATCTACTGATACATATTAGGTTGGCTAAAAAAAAATCGACGTTTTTCGCTGGTCCCAATACTCTAACAGAAAGCTACGCGAAATTTTGGTTTCGTTAACCCGTTTGAGTTATTTTTGATGTTAAAGATGCACCTCGTACAGACAGACCGGTCGTCGAAAATGTTGATAAAATCACAGAAATAATCAAAGTTGATCGGCATTTTAGTACTCAGAGGATACGCCAGGAGCTAAAGATCAATAATCGAACAGCTTAAAGCCATTTGCGCAAAGCTGGATTCACGAAGAAGCTCGATGTTTGGGCGCCACCTTATTTGCACCAAAAAACATAATGGCTCGAATTTCCATCTGCGCAATTTTGGCCAAATGGAATGAAATCGACCCATTTCTTAAACGGACGGATACCGGGGATGAGAAATGGGATACGTACGACAATATTGAGCAAAAACGATCGTGCTCTAAGCGTCTTTAAGCAACTCAACCGCTGGCAAAACCAGAACTAACGGCCAGGAAGGTTTTACTGGTGGGACTTGGAAGGAATGGTTTATTATGAATTGTTTCCGTGTGGCCAAACACTAAAGTCAGATCTCTACTATCAAGAACTGCACCGTCTGAAGCTAGTGATTGATCAGGAACGGCCAGAATCGGCCAACGGAAGAGGTTTTGTGTTCCACGAGGACAACAAAGTGTCACACACGTATTTACTGACTCGCCAGAAAGTTCGTTACCTTGGTTGGGAAGTTTTATTGCATCCACCGTATAGTCGGGTCCTTGCTTTAAGCGATTGAAACCCTTTTTCGCGGATTACAAAATTTCCTGAATGATGAAAAATTGAGATCAAAAAAGGATTGTGAAAATGGATTGCTCGAGTTTTTCGTCAATAACGACACAGGCTTGTTTAAGAGAGGCATTTTGAAGGTACCTTTTAAAAAGGCAATACATCTTTAAAAAAAACGGTGCATATTTGACGCACATCGGACAATTGAAAGTATCTTAAATAATGTATGACTTTTTCCCCAACCTTATATTAAAAAAATAAGATCTCATTATTTATCGAACATTGTGTATGTTCCAAGCGCTAAAGGAAACACCAGATGTGTGTGCAAATGAAAAACGAGAACAATATAAACAGAACTCACTGTGTTCACTTCTGCCTGGTCCGCAAACGAAGCCATTTCGTTCGTACTGCAAATTTATTACCCATTGCATCGGAGTAGCATCGAATTGAGCAATACGGCGCATCGGGTCCGCGGCACCAGTGCTGGTGGTGTCCAGTGTGCTGCACTTGTTAACCTTTTTGCTCCCGATCGCGCCGGCAAATAAATTTCTTCCACCTCACTGGAGTCACTGTTTGAGGTGCATAAAATATAACCCCCCAGCTTCCACTTTATTACACAAACCCTTCTTACGTGCCTGGTTAAGGTGACCACCACAAGATGCTGTGGCTGCTACACCGATCTCGGCGATCCTCGCGTCCCGCTGTCGGGCTCTGGAGGAATGCCCCACATTTCGGGGGGGCCTTATTGCGGGGGCCGATTCAAAGTGTGGGCTGCAGCAGGGAGCCCACGCAAAGAGCCCCAGCGACAATCCTGCGGCGCTGCACCGTGAAATCAGATCAGCTCCTCATCGCCGTCCGTCCAACGTAGCGGAGAAAGAAAGAACGAAACAATGCGCTGCCCGTTCGATGTCCGCCAGAGCTTGGAATCGCTCCGTGCGCTGGGTTAGGTGTGGTTCCTCGGCCGAAGCCAAGAATAACGGTTCTTCTTGAACTGCCGCACCCAACGCCCAACGAACAACTCTTCCCTTCCTAGGTTGTCTTTCTATTAATTTCGTCTCGCACACGTCGCGGGCCGCGAAGACGAGAAAGTGCGCGCGAGTTGGCGGCGCACCAGGAAAGGTAAATTACTTCTGGCTTGACGTAGTGACGTAGCACACGCGGACCCTAATGGTGTTGGTGGCTTTTTCCACTCCGCAGTCCCCGGCTAGAAGATGCCTCGGATGATAAGTCGCTGTGGTTCGAAGAGAAAGGTCACTGGAACCGTGGCTGGCACCGGTTGCACACCACAGATTTTAAAACAAGTCCTCCTGTCCGTGGAGAATGGAACGGTCTCGGAGAAGCGCGCGCTAGCCCGAACGAATATCATAATTGCAACATTAAGCCATTGAATGTCACGATTTTCTGTGCCCGGCCCGCGATCCTAATCCGCGAGCGGCGGGGTTGTGTAGCCGCATCGAGGCGGCGCACCTCTCTGCCACGATGCACCGCAGTCCGGTCCACAACCGGCATTAGCTATGCTTCGTGCTCGAGAGAAGGTACCGTTAGAGAGAACTTCAATCACGGTTAGAAGAAGTTCTGGTCTTTTGCTGGCGAACCAGGACGGTCGTTCGTGTGTGTGCCACACCTTTGCCAGAGTTTCCCGCTTGGCCACACCCTAACGTACTGGAAAGTCAGGACACGAAAGTGTTGCTCGTGTTGATACGCTTTGTTGTGCGCCCGCGAGATGTGATTTACATTAGACGCTACCGGGTTCTCTTTCTCTTTCAGATTTGGGTGCCTCGGGGCTTTTTGGTTTCGGAACAATGTTCCGAACCCGTTTTATCATTGATGTCACAACAGCAAAAAAAACACGAGGCGTAATGGCCGAGTGACAGAGAATAAAAATTGTCGCGCAAATAAAAAAAAGAAATCATAACAATAATGCCAGCGGCGTGGCACCTGCGTCGTGTATGTTCGGTCGGGTGCGGTCCACTATCACCAATGCGTAGCCCCATTTTGTGGCCACTCGGTACTCGGTGTTGACTTAAGATAAGAGCCGAGAGCCGAAGTACCCAACCCTTTCGTGCGCGCGCGCGAGCACCTCTATTGGTTTGTTATCAAACCTGCTGTCCCCAAGGCATATTGTCGCCCAAGGATGTAGATGAAACCTTCCCGAGCACACGACGACGACCTCCCCGAAAACGAACGCCTGTTGTTTGACTTGTTGTAGAGCGCTAGTAACTTAAGACCCGTGTACTTGGTATTGAGAAATTGCTTTCCTCTGTGTTTCCTTTTCGCACGGCACTTGGCGTGTGCTTATCGATTTGCGAATGAGGAGGGTTGCTGCGAGCTCTTCCGGATCCCCTTATCGTCGGCCGGTGAGCGAAGGGTAGTTGCTTTGTCCTCACAGGGTTTAATCATCGAATGTGGAAGAGCACTCGCCCGCTGACTCCTTTTCTCCATCGAAGGGTTTACAACTCCGGCACCCTGGCTGACTGGCTGGCCGATATCAGCTTCTTCGATCCGTCTGTCCCCTTATCAGCAGCTCACCTGCTGCGTGTTAGGGCGTTTGGTGTGTTTACATAGCGATAAATCTCCGCACCCCTTTGGCCGTGTTTTTTTCCACTGTTTATAAATCTCAATGTCCGTAGCCCCGGGCTCCGTGTCAAACTTTGGCGTCGCAACATGACTAAGATGGCGGCCTCGAGGAAAAGCTTCGTTTGCTTCGAACCCCGATAACCGACCACCGGTGGCGGCGGGCATTGGGTCCGCGCGTAGCAGGTACAATTGTAAAAATCCCAGCCATTCTTGCGGTGCGCTGCCACCGCTATTTCGAAACGGCCACACTCTGAGCCGCAAGGGTTGCCCGCTAGTAAACCTGATTGCGGCACCGGTTGTGGTCTTTGGGCAGGCATACTATGTGGGGAGCAGGGTTGTTTGGTGAGTAACGCGCGCGCGCACGCTGAATGACTTTCGGGAGAGCACGCCCGAAGTAATTAGTTTATGGCAGCCCAACTCGGGAAAGAAGAATTGGGGCTAATTCTCGGATAGGCGTTGTTTAGGTTACGCGCAGCGCAGCTGTTGCAGCATAATTTTTGGTACGCATTGCGCTACCATGCGGGGCGGTCCCAATGGCTCGTGGAATCAAAAGCACCATCGACGAATCAAAACTTGGCCCCTTCCTGATCGATTGATACTTTGAACGATCATTTTTGCTTTCGTGAGCGGTCTAAAATGCCCTATCGCCTTTCATTAACGTCCGTTTCATTTTTTCCCTTTTTCCAGACGGCCCAACATGGCTTTCCCCACAAACCGTCCGCGGTGGCGTTCGATCCGAAGAGTAAGCTGATGGCGATCGGTACGAACAGTGGCGTGATCAAGGTGTTTGGTCGACCGGGCGTCGAATTCTACGGTCAGCACACGTCGCCGACCAACAATCCGGCCGACCTGATCGTCCAGATGCTGGAGTGGATTCCCGGCACCGGGCGGCTCCTGTCGCTGAGCGCTTCCAACCAGCTCGTGCTCTGGGAACCGGCCGGTACGCTGCTGGTCGCGGTCAAGCATCTGGCGTTCGATGGCAAGCTGAAGAAAATTTCCTCCCTCTGCTGTTCGTACCTGAAGGACACGGTTTGGATCGGGACGGAGGGTGGCAACGTGTACCAGTTCGATGTGCGCAGCTTCAGCGTGAAGGAGTCGGTCATCTACCACGACGTGGTGCTGGAGCAACTACCCACGGCCTACAAGCTCAACCCGGGTGCGATCGAATCGGTCAAACAGTTGCCCACCAACCACAACCACCTGCTGATCGCGTACAACCGGGGATTGGCGGTGCTGTGGGATCTCGAGGCAGCCGGCGTGAAACAATCGTTCATATCGCCCGGCCACGGCCAGAGCGTGGGACTGTTTATTGACCCGGACGGAACACAGTTCACGTGGTACCACGCGGATGGATCGTTCGCAACCTGGGACCTGGACAGTCCGATACCGCCGGAAAACCAAAAGTACGTCCCGTACGGTCCGGATCCGTGCAAGGCGATCGACCGGTTGGCCCGCGGGTACCGCGGGCGCCGCGAGCTGGTCATCTTCTCGGGCGGTATGCCGCGGTCGGCGTACGGCGAGCATCAGTGTGTGTCGGTACACTGCAAGGGCGGTGCCAAGGTGGCGTTTGACTTCACCTCGAAGGTGATCGATTTCTTCGTCACGTTCGACGACGAACGCCCGGACCAGGCCCAGGTCTTGGTGGTGCTGCTCGAGGAGGAACTGGTGGCGTACGATTTGTCCGACGAAACGCTGCCGCAGATCAGTGTCCCGTACCTGCACTCGCTGCACGCCTCGGCCGTCACCTGCAACCATCTGGTTTCACAGGTTTCGGCTGAAGTGTACGCCAAGATCAAACGGGCCGGCGACGCGCAGCTGGCGGACTTCAGCGCAAACCCGTGGCCCATCACGGGCGGTATTGTACCGGAGGAAGGTGGCGACGGAGAACCTTACTTCGCGCCAGACGCTCGGGACATACTGCTTACCGGGCACGAGGATGGATCGGTGAAGTTTTGGGACTGCTCCGGAGTGTGTCTAACGCCGCTGCTTCACGTCCGGACGGCTCCGCTGTTTAGTAACAGCGACGAGGAAGCATTCGCCGATAGTGCACTGAGCAACTCCACCGAGCAGCTTGATGATGGTGAGCCTCCGTTCCGGAAGGCGGGCCAGTTCGATCCGTACTCGGACGATCCGCGCCTGGCGGTGAAGAAGGTACAGCTGTGTCCACAAACGGGCACGCTCGTCATTGCCGGTACGGCGGGCAACGTGGTGATGGCCAACTTCGAGTCCGGGCTGGGTGCTTCGTCCTCATCATCGACGGCTTCGTCCCAGGCAGACGAACCGGTTGGGCCGCTGCCGGTGACTGTGATGAATTTGGTCAGCGATCGCGATGGCTTCGTGTGGAAGGGACACGATCAGCTGAAGGTGAAGCGCCAACTGCTGGAAGAAAATGAACCGATCCACGAGGGCGTCCACTTCACTGGCGTGCTTCAGGTGCTACCACCGGCCGCCGTCACGTGCATTGCGATGCAAAGCAAATGGTCGCTGGTTGCCGCCGGTACAGCCCACGGTCTGGTGCTCTTCGATTATCGCAACCAGGTGCCGGTGCTGCACAAATGCACGCTCAATCCGAACGGTAGGTGCACGGCAAGGCAAAAGTTTTGACATTGCATTTCCTACATACGTACCTTTTCTTACTTCACACGATACAGATCTTACCGGTGCCGGGGAAACTCTGTCGCGCCGTAAGTCTTTCAAGAAGACACTTCGCGAATCGTTCCGTCGTTTGCGCAAGGGACGCTCAACGAGAAACAATCCGAGTTCCGGCGGAACGACCGCTGGTGGTGCTGCGGGTCACCAGGGGCAAACCGAACCTCGCCCCGTTGAGCGGCAGATCGAAGCTAGGGCGGTGGACGATGGAATGGGCTCGATGGTTCGCTGTTTAACGTTTGCCCAAACATTCATCACCAATCAAAATGTCTACATTCCGACGCTGTGGGCCGGAACGAATGCGAGCTGTGTGTCCGTGTTTGTGTTGAACTTGCCACCGAAACCAGCTGCACCGGCTGCACGCGGCAGCGGTGAAAATGAAGAACCGACGGCGGCCCCTGCAACCAAGACGGCCCCAGTGACTGGCAAGCTGGCGAAGGAAATTCAGATGAAGCACCGAGCACCGATCATCGGTATTGCCGTCGTCGATAGTGTAAGTGTTGATGTTTGTTGATTTTTGAATATCCTCAAGTAATTGCGCCTCGTTTTCTTCTTCCCTTCAGAATGGAGTCCCATTGGAGTTACAGAACGTTCCCGGTCCGGCTCCGCATCGGGTGCTGATTGCGTCGGAGGAACAGTTCAAGGTGTTCTCTCTGCCGCAGCTGAAGCCGGTTAACAAATACAAACTGACAGCCCACGAAGGAGCGCGTGTGCGGCGCATTGCCTTTGCCACGTTCATGTGCACCGTACCGGTGACGCAAGTACATTCCAGCCCCGCAAAGAGTGTGCCCAAAGCGGCACCAGTCTCGCCAGCGCCAGCAGACCAATCGGCGACAGCTGGCGATGGGGCTCCAGTGGTTCCAGGGAACAATGAGCTGGTCTCCAGTGGGGGGGTTCCGGACATAACGACGCACTGTGAAATCAGTCTTCTTTGTTTGACCAATCTGGGTGACTGTCTGGTACTGACCGTTCCGGAGTTGCGCCGTCAGCTAAACTCGGCTGCCGTACGCCGGGAAGATATCAAGTAAGGAAACGGCCAGAAGACTACACGTGAGTGTGTATCGGAAGGATACTGACCTCCGGGTCTTTGTTTCTCACTTTCCCAGTGGCATATCATCACTGTGCTTTACCACCTACGGCGAAGCACTTTACATGATGTCCTCATCCGAGGTGCAACGGATCAGTCTGTCCGCTACGCGAACCGTCACGCCTACCGGTATGATCGAAGTCGAGGATTGGGCAACGCCTGTGGATGGCACTGCGGAACAGCAGCAGCAGCAGCAGGCTGACGACGAGGGAGCTGAGTTGCATGAGGATGCCAACCAGCAGGATGCATCGTCAGAGCGTGAGGTCGGTGGCGGTGAGAGACACGCAAAACGCACCGAAAGATCGTCCAATCTGGGCGCCCCTCACTTGCTGACGAATGGCACGTCCGAGACACGGCTAAGCAATGGCGTCGGTGGTGGTGATGAAACTTCACCGAATAAGGCCAACGAAACGATTTCCAGCTCGATCGGAGACATTACCATCGATTCCGTGCGCGACCATCTCAACTCCACTACGACGACCCTTTGCTCGACGACGACCGAAGAAGTTGTTGGTATGTGTGTCGGAATAGGGGAAACACATCAGCCCCCCGGTGGGAGATTATGTTATGTCTCTCTTTTTTCGGTTACTCTCCAGGTCGCCTTTCAGTCTTGAGCACACAAACAAATCAGTCCTCGTCCACGGCTAAGAACAGCGAAGTATTGAGCTTCAACTCTTCCAACTTCAGCGACCTGAAGGGTATAGGGTAAGTGCACCATGTGCCACGGATTTTTAGACAACGGTCTTTAATCGTTACGCCGTTAACGTTTGCCCCCTACAGCGATACGACAGAGAAAACATCCAATTCGGCGATCATCAAATCGATCATCACATCCGTCAAACATTCGTCGAACGTTTCCAACGGTGACGCAAAGGAACAGAGCAAAACGACAACAACGAAAACGACGACAACGTCCTCGACGAGCAGCGCCACAAATGGAACGGATCGGGATTCCGTTCCACCGCCACTACCGACCACGGTGCCGCCGCTCATAACCGTGCTCCGAAAGGAGAGCCAATTTTAGTGTTTGTCACTTAAAGACGATACGCAACGCATTTGCGAGCGAGGGTTAGGGTAGAACGCGGAAGTTTCTTTTTGCTTGGGCTGTCACGACAAAGTATTAGTTTAACTCTACTTATCACACCTACGAAATAGTGCCGTAGTTAAAGAAGACCTTCATGCACAACTTGCTCCACCACGCAGAGACCGCCGAAAGAAGTTTCACAATCATCTAAATCGTAGCGTGCTATGGATCACGATCTACCCACCACGATTGCCTTGTAATGTGTAAGCCCGTAAGACCTGCACTTGGGGGGCATGGGCGTCGTAAGGAGTTTTTGCACCGTACAATTCTAACTTGCAACGATTGACGAAGATTTTATTGCTACAATTTTGATTGATCTTAAGGTTGGTCCTCCACGAGCATAGATATTTTACGACCAGAACTTTCGGCAAGCCGCTTCTTGGTAGTTTAGTGTACATTTTATATTCTGTCTCCCCGAGGGGCGCGTTGCGTTCGTAACTTAAGTGTGTGGCCGGGTACGCGACGGCAGGAGGTTAACGAAAATTCAGGTTTCAAAACAAAAGAAATAAAGCATTTTCTATATTTCGGTCATCAAAACGAGCACACCGCCGGACCGGGCCAAACCGCTTGACGATGATCAGCACGAAGGCGCAACGACAGACGTGTCTTTTTCCAGTCGCGCAGTAAATGACAGTAAAAGTGTGGAAAGGAAAGGCCTTTAAATAAAAAAAACGAAAGTAAATGATAGATTTCTTAACACACCGCGTGGTCCGCGCGGCGTTAGGCAGACATTTCTTAACCTTATTTTATCTATGTTTTGTTCCTAGTGTTAAAGATTCCCGAACCGTTTTCGTGCGAACACGAATCGAAAAGTTGAAGTATTTTTATGATCGTTAAGGATGACGATGCTGATTCAGATTCAGAATTAGAGATAACAGAATTACGGCGCTGACAATACACAAACGATTTACACTTAATAGCATCGTCGCCACAGAGGGACAATGAGCGAAGGACGGTGTGTGCCGAAGTGGCAAAGAGAAGCAGTTTATCGACGTTTACATATGCTTGATTTTAAAATGAGAAATTATATGAACAGCAGATTTATATATACATAACTTTATCTTCCTATTTTGTACGAGCCGAGAAGAAATCGGAATGGAATTATACATGTCTATTTAATCGGTTAGAAGATTGTTTGGGTTTTGCTTTTACGTTTTCATTTGTGTTGTTTTCTGCTGTCCGGTTCAGGGAGTTCAAAGAGTCCGAAACATATGTTTTGCTTCATACATTAAAAAGACTTCTTCGGTTTTCGGTAGATGGTAACGATCGCCGCTGAAGTGGTCTTCCCCAAGAAAGTTGTAACAGAGAGATGTTGGCAGTTTAGCACCTCTTCAGTTTAGCACCTTCACGCCGATTCGTCCGCTTCGACACTAATAAGAGAATCGTCCACCGAACGACTACTTGGACGGATAGATTTTGAAAGTTCTCTATTCATTGCTCTTTAAAGATGGATGTCCCGTGAGTTGACAAGTAAATCACTTGAGCATCATTTGGCTTTCATTATCTGGTGGTTGTTTCACGTTCGTTTCATTTTCGTGTATGTCCTAGGACAGTTTTTTTTTTCTTTACGGTGTTCTGAAACGGTTCACTGCATGACCCCCAAGGACTTTCGCTATCCAATGTGTTTAAAATCCTTCTATTGCCGCTCGATGTTAGAGTACCAAAGTGTCGCCTGGGGATCGTCTAGCGTCCAAACCACTATCGCCATGCGTGACGATGGAATAATATATTTCTGTGAAGCGATAAGCGATTGTAGATAGTGTTGGTTAATAAAAACATAGTTACAATCTGCCAAACAACGGAAAGATTTTGTACGTGATCATGTTGGCCTTATCGTGGCAGCCTCAATGTCACAGATAGCTTCCGGGTCTGAACATGCGAACCCTTTGAAAGCTTTCCCGTTGGATTTGAGTTCTGTCAATCAATGCGTAAAAATTCAAACAATACCATATTTTTTACATATATAAACATTTATTTATGAAATGTTTTCTCCACTTTTCCATTACAACGCTCCACAAGTTTTCCTCTTGTCTCTACCAGGCTCATAATATTCATATGTGTCACGGTATGTCCGAATTCAAAGTGCATTACACCATATTAGATAGTTCCCCATTTCCTATCGGTTTGTTATACGTAATCTAGCATTGTTTCGTTCGTTCAATCGTTTGTGCGTACGTTACGTTCTTATGGTTATATTCTCCATCTTTCTCTTTCTTCGTGAGCTCAGTAGTGGACATTTTATAAGAGCAACAACCGAACACTGCGTGTTAGGTGTCGAGCGCTTTTCTCAACAAATCAGCGGTGTCTATCCAGTTGGAAGCCATTTAGTGTTTCCTTCTTTCGCTCGAGCTTTTATCACTGCTTGGTTGCTTCGCAATCCAGAAAGTGCAATCTATAGTTAACGAGCAGTTTTCAAATTTATTTTGGCACGCTAGAATCAATAACCCAACAATGAACACACAAGCTTACTGTAGATGGAAATGATGAGCGAAATGAGCTGGTGTTTCTGCAACGTTTCGAACAGCAATACAAAACCGGAGCGCCAACGTAAGAATGCCACCATACAGTCGCCTCTGATGCTAATAATTTCCTTTGCTACGCCACATTCGGGATGATTTTCTTCGTTTAATCGTTTCGAGCTGTGCGTTTTTGCCTTTTTGGAACTCGTGCCCTTTTTGCAATGCTCTCACTAACACCTCGTGTGCGTTTACCTACAACCATATCCATTAAACAGACAAGTTTTAAAAATAATAAAATAGTTTCATCCCTGTTTATCGTTTGCATCTCTACGTTGCCACAAACAAACGTACATCGCCTGCGATACACCCGAGCGATACGTTTTATAATATCCTCCTCCTCGAACCTCCTTTTTTCGATGATTTTTAATGTAATTTTTATGGTTAGTCACAATCAATCAAATCGGATGCGTTAAAAAAAATTGTTTTTATGATGTCGAAGAATTATGCCCCTTCTTTGCGGAAGTGTATATATATAAACGTCTACCCAATTTTCCTTAACTTTTAAATTTGCAACCATTTGTTTCGCTGTATTTATTTTATATTTGCTTAAGACTTATTTTTTAATTTCCTTCTCCATTTGTTTCGCTAGTATCTTGTCACTATGTTCGTTTTTACAGAATAGTTAAGATGCCTCCACCGTATCGACACCTGTTGTTTTTTGGTTTTTGCCTACCGGTCGGTTGATAGAAGTACGCTCGAACTAACTCACAATTCACTTTGACATGACTAAAGCACACACAAACCATTGCCTACATTCGCGCACTCCACAACATTCGGATTGTCCTTCCCGGGTTGGCAAATGGTTTGGCATCAAGAAGCTACGACTCTCCACCGGGGGCCACGATAATGACTGTGAGTAAGTACGATCATACTTTGGGCTCGAAGGGATTTTTTGTGCAACAACATCGACGACAGCACGTTTCGGCATAACTTTTACACACAGTGTTTGCTTGGTGTACATCCATACTTTTGCTAAGACTGATCAACTAGTGAAGCATAACAGCAATGAATACAACAGTAAAGTCAAGTAAAATTTAAACCTTACTTTCGCGCCATGAGGCAATCATTCAAGAAATTTGTTGCCTAACGTGACCGATCGACCGGCCAACGACACCACATTCAAAACGGTGTATGAAACGGAAAACGAATGAACTATTTTTGACGGGATTGGATCGGTAGTCGGCTTATTTCTGCTTGTACACATATTTTCACCATTTTGGGGATATTTGGCTCACGTTAGGCACGCAATGCTTGTCTCTTAAACCCTGGGCCAGTAGTCTTTGGCAGTGGATTAGTACAATTTCTTTTTCACTTAGGTATTATTTGCGTTGAATTGCGGTAAAAGGCTTTTAAAAAAAAATACATTAAAGGAAATCTGGTCGAGTTGCTTATTTTCAGCTCTTCAGTTATGGCACTAGACTTTCAATTTCCGATACACAGTGTCGGTTTGAATAATTCAGCTTGTATCGGTTTTGAGCATTGTTGTTTCGTTGTAGAAGAGAACGTGTTCGTTTTCGGTGGCAAAAAAACAAAATGGTTTCCGCAACCAAAAGCATGTGCCAAAAGTGTTGAAGGGACCGAGCGAGTAAGGATAAATCTCTAGTAGGATCAGTTTTCGCGATAAATACAAGCTTTTTTCATCTATTTCCAGTCCCTCTAGGGTACTCATTCTACTCGCCACTGTTCAAGTTATTTTTTTTTTCAACAGAAATGAAGATCGCTTCGCCTGCTTTTCATGCCGAACTGCTTCCTATTATTTTGAAACACATATTTTCTTCTCTTGGTATTATACAACATTGTATTTCATTTAAATTATGGATGCACCAAGAATATATAGATCTGATATTCTAGGTTTCTGCAGTTATTTCCTTTATATTACATAGCTTTAATCGTTTAATTATAATGTCTACGATTTTGTTTTGTCGGACTACTCTCATATAATGTTACACTCGGTTTTGTTTTCCTGTTGTTTTCACTACTTTTATATTTAGGCCGCATCTGCTTTCCATTTTCTCTCTTTTCATGGTTTTTTGTAACTTTCCTCTAGCGTTCTTCTTAATTTTTGCCCACAGGAACAGTTTTGAAAGCATTGAATGGCAACAAAATATTAAGATTAGGTTTACAACGTAGTATGGAGAATGTAGCAATAATTGAGCAATCTCAGATTGCATGTGATGTCCATTGTCCATGTATATTGGGAATTAAGCCAATGTTAACGAAGGTCTCTCTCTCTCTCTCTCTCTCTCTCTACTGGAATCTCTTTGTGATCCACAAAAAGCATTGCAACCAATCAGAACGTAACATTTGCCTTCAACTTGAGGGCATTTCCTCAAAATTGCAGAATATTCGAGGAATGACAACTATTTGCGATTCCCATTTAGAGAGATACCATTGCACAAGTGCTGTGCCCTTCCCTTACAGGTCATCCTAGTGCTAGTATGATCGGAAACCCAATATTCATTATTATTGCAGACAACAGAATTTTGAACCAACATTTTGTGCGTAACTGTTGATACTATCTCCCTATCTGCATCTTGTTTTGCGTTTCAACTGCTAATGTTTCGACCTAGCTCTTGTTTGTCTAAATACCATATTTTCGGTTTTGTTTGATGCGCTTCATCATGGCGTGTGAGCGTGTTGCATAGCAAAATTCGTACAACTTCGACTAGCCATATTTTAAACATAAACGATACGTGGTACAAACTAAATAGTGTATCAATTCCTGCTCAGTGTGAACCGAACTAAAACTATTTTCCCGAGAGCCGCGCCCCAACGCGCCCCAACGACGTCACCAAATATAAGCGATATAGAATTTTATTCTATTTTCTATTTTACTTTTAACGTATCTCGTGTCACGAGCAAATTTTACACATGTGGTTTGCGCTTCGTAAGGGGTTTTTTCGGGGCTGGGTGTTAATGTTGTCCATTTTCTTTTCCCCCTCTCTTTTAAAAGCTATAAATTCGTTGCAGTTCGTCAATCAATGTAAAATGCGGTTCACCTCTGTTTTATTAATGCCGAACCATCAAGACATTATAAACTCTCACTTTTGTGTATCATCTGGCTAAAACAATCTAAGTAAACCGTCAACAGAATGTTGGGCAGGTAAAAAGCAAAATAATGAGCCAACCACCAATGAATTGAACAATTGGAACATTTACGTATTTCGTTTGCATTTGTGCATAGTTCTTTGTAGGAAAGTTTTGCCCCACGCTCGGTCACAGGGAAAAACTACGATCGACCGTTCGTCAGCAACTTAAGCAAGCATTTTATCTGTTTTCCGTGAATCTTTTGAACGGCGGAGTGAGTGTGCGCGTGTGTCTGGCATATATGTTTTTTGTCAAAGGAAACGATCAATTAGGACTTTTGTAAAATGGTTCATAAGTAAACTTAGTGTTACGTTACAAAGATACAAAAAATTCTGCTCTGATCATGTTGGAGAGTTGGAGCTCCGTCTTTACGTGAAACTAGAAATGGCAAGGAATGTTGCGCAATCATCCATAACGACGAGGAGTTCGTACATCTCTCCCTTGGATATCCATTACTACTTGGAAGATTCCAAGAAAGCGTTGGAACCGCATGGCCTGGGCTTCTTGCTCGGATTTAAAACTCCGGTGGTCACTTTTCAACATTGAAGGCATTGCACTCTAAAAAGGAAAAGAAGAATAATAATTCAAATCTTATTGATAATACTAATTTCATCATAAATTTGAGCTTAACGTTTACTGAAATTAGAATTAAAATAATGTTGAAATATTGTTTGTTGAGTAAGATCTAGGATCTAGGAGTTTGTTGACTAGGGAAATAACTTAAAAGTTGAGCAGAGTGAGAACACGTGTCGGTTTAATCGTCGAATAAAATCTCGTTACGCGATGGTTAGGTACTCCCTAGGAAACGTACAGATTTTGTGCCAATTTCGCTCAGCTGACTGACGTATGCCGAAAAATGACAACAAAACGATAAGTTTCGACACTCAATTGTTGGTGCTGTCTCTCTCTCGCCCGCTCTCCTTTTCTTGTTCGGGATTTTCGTAGGTTGACTCGGGTGTCAGGTTCGTCATCAAAGTTCGGGTTCGCAGTGTCTTAGTTAGGTTCAAAAATCGGTCGGATAAAAATTTTGACGTTTCGTGTTTAGGGACAAATTAAAAATCCATTGGTACATTGAGATGAAAGAAGCTTCAAGCTCGAAATCTCTATAATAAAGATAATACAGCCGTTGTCGTTTTTCTTTGCTGATCGTTGTGTAGCGATACAACAGAGCAAACGCAAAAGCCGACGAAATCGTGACTGGTTAACTAGGCCATTTCAAAACTTTCAGACGGCTGTACAGTGTGCAGTGCATTGAGTTGAACGTACGAAGAAGAAAAGAGTTACGAACCACATCAGAAACTCCATCATCATCGCCATGCAGCTTCTTTCGGGACTGGTGAAAACAACGCTACCGAACTATCTTTCTGGGCTACCTATCCCGGACAGTTTCGGCGGATGGTTCCGGTTAGGATGTAAGTGATTCTAATTCTAATTAAAGTTCGTGTTCGAGTTCTTCATCGAAAATGTTGCTTGCGAAAGTTGCTCGGTTCGCTCGAGCGTAACTTTCAACGAAAGGCGATGAAGCAAAGCGAGACACCCGAAACCAGTAAAGTCATCATGTGGCCAGACGAATGCGTAGTTCATTGGCCTAGCGAAAAAAATGGAACCATTTTTAAATTGCACCAGAGCTGTGAAGGAAACTGAATGAATGTTTTCAGCATTCCAGGAGTCTATAGTCTCAAACGTGCTTCGTTTCCATTATGTAAGATTTGTTGTCACGATGACAAACAGGAATAATAATAGCTCTATGGCGACACCGGACTTATTCCTTACCCATCCAAACTCTTTAGAAGGTACTGGAGTTTATTTCAAACGGGGTTAAACTATTTATCTGCCCATTTCGTGCATCAAAAGATATACTTTCATATTATTCATGTTGTTGTTTACGTTTTGCAGTTAAGGATTGGCTATCGCTAGTCCCACCGTCGGCCGCAGTCGCCGGTGTCGTGTACATGTCCTATTTGGCGTTCTGCCCGGAGGCGCGGCCGAAACTATCGAAAAAGGTGAATAACTCGGTTCGTCTCGATGAGCCCAAGGTGGTCGATATGATCGATATCGAGGATATCACTGAAAAGGCTGCTTTCTGTCGATGCTGGAAGACTAAAAATGTGAGTTTTGTTCTTTGGTAACACTTGCTAAAAAATACGCGAATTAAATTTACATTTGCTTATTTCCTTGCAGTGGCCCTATTGCGATGGCTCACACGGTGCGCACAACAAGGAGTGTGGCGACAACCTTGGTCCGGTGGTGGTGCAGCGAAAGAAAAACTAATCGCGCAACCTTAAAACATCTACGCGTTTCCTAGTGTCCAGGGGTGTTGTATTCATTGCAAGTAGAAAAAAGACAAAAATCTTATGTTCCAAAATACTTTGCACTCTGCTTTTAATTTGCATTCGGTGAAAGTTTGGACAGTATGAATCCTCGGCCAATGCATAGCATGGGCAGAGCAAAATTAAAGTGCTCAAAAAGAGACATTTCAGGAGGAAAACTTGCAAAGAGGCAAAACTTACTGCTTGCCAGTGGCTTACATATTTGTTAATTATCAAAAATACCTGGTGCTCGATGCAGGAATCTACGGTATTACCGTCTGTTCGTCTTTGTTCTGTCATTCGCCAAGTATATCCAGTTTACTCATCATTTGTACTTGTAAACATATTTTTGAAATGCAAAAATAAAACACCAAACCTACATTTTGTATATTCTATTACTTAATCATAAAACTCAAAACTTTCTCATGCCACAAACACGGACAATTAACTACTCACCTTGTTGTCAAACGTGCCGACCAGGATAGTCCCAAGCAGGAAAACGCGGATGAAATGTACTCGAAGCCGTTGAGAAGGAAATCGCCAAAAAGTAACTGCCAGCAACGGTATCTTGCAGAGGGACTCAACGAAACATGCACACACTTGCTTCACACTGGCCGCACACACTCCGCACTAATGTTCCGAAGGTTTCTATTCATCAAACAACACGATGCGGTCGCAGAAACGATCCCGGTTTACTAAGCTTACTTTGCTGTTTGACCGTTTTGCGAACATCTTCGAGCAAATTCGAACTCAGCGGTGCTTGCCTTAGCGTACCTGATAAGGATTCGTTCGATCGTCCTTTGTCCGTGGATTGGTAGTTTTAGATGCTTTCGCACGCACATACACAAGTCGCCCGTCGAAGGCTGAACTATCGGGGGGAAGATCGGGAGCGCAGAACTGTGGCTGACTTGGCCGTGTGACCGTGCGGGCGGCCGGTACGCTCGTGTTTAATAAGCAATAATATTAAAGCTTTATTTTAATCACATTGATTCAATTTGTTTTCTTTTTCTTTGTTTCGCTCCGGCCGTGTTAGCCGGGATATGGCCACTAACCATTCCACCACTCTGCACTTTCACCGGATTGTTATACTTCGATGAGCACTAAAAGCAAAAACACATCGACCCACGCCTGCAAATGCTCCTTTCTGCGGCAACGGCATCCTTTGGAACAAACGACGGCGATTGCGAAAATCATCTCCAACTTTCCCACACAACGGGGAGGATAAGGGGACATAACAAAATGCTAAACCAACGGCCATGCTGATGAAAACCGTTGACAACGCAGCAAAACGCGAAAGGTTGCCAAAACAAAACGGTGGCCAACTTGCCCGGTGATCACCGACGTGGCTGGCCGGCGCCAGCATTGATCGTGCTCGGTTCCGCGTCCGCTCTCCGCGCCAACAAATCACATCTGTCGGTAGGGCGAGTGCAGCTTGAGGTACTGTATGACCAGGCTCGGACCTCCGCTGACGACTTCCGGTGGCAGGGCGGACAGTGGACAGTTTTCGATGCTCATAATAGCCAGATTTTGACAAAGGGCCAGCTCATACGGTAGCTTGATGAGCGAGGAATTATCGTTGATATACAGCGACTCGAGGTTCTCGAGCGTACCGATCTCCTCCGGAAGAAACTGTAAATTGTTTTCCCCAACCGAAAGATAGGTGAGGCTTGTTAGGTGACCGATCGTACGCGGCAGAGAGCTGAGCTGGTTCGATTGCAAGATCAGCTTCTGAAGATCGTGCAGCAGCCCTATCTCGGACGGCAACGATTCAAGACGGTTCTCTTCCAGGTCCAGCACTCGCAGCTTCTTTAGATTGCCGATCGTGTTTGGGATGCGCTTTAGCAAATTGTTCGACAGGATCAGTATCTCGAGGCTCTGCAGGCAGTGGATGTCGTCGGGCAGTTTGGTCAATGAGTTCGTGCCAAAGTTTAGCTCCACCATCTGCGTCCATGTGCCGATGTCTAGCGGCAGCGACGTGAGGGCGTTCTCCTTCATGTTCAACTTTGTGAGTCCTTTGGCGCGCGAAAAGATACCGTACTGTATCTTGTCGATCTGGTTGTGCTCAAGGTTGATACTGGTAACGTTGGTGAACTGAGCCGGCCCGCCCGACGGGTAGCTGTGGAACGCGTTTCGCGACAGCGTGATCGTGGTTAGGTTGCTCAGGCTTGCCAGCAACCCGTCCGGCAGCTGGCTAATACCGTTACCTTCTACGTTGAACTCGTCCATGTGCGTGCAGTTCTTGAGGGCTGTCGGTATCGATGTGAGCTGATTATACCGAAGCCCCAGACGCATCAGATTCGCCAAATTTCCAATCGTTTCCGGTATATCGAGCAGATCGTTGTGCTGCAAATCGAGCGCGGTGAGGTTAACGCACTGACCGATCGCCTCTGGCAGATGCTTCAAGTGATTGTGCGAAAGATCGAGCGTGGTAAGATTGACCAGATGGCCGATGGCGGCCGGTAGTTCGTGAATTTTATTCTCCCGCAGACTTAGCATAGTCAAGTTGCAAAGATTCTTCAGATTGTCGCCAACGACGCGGATCCGATTGAAGCGCAGATAGAGCGTGGTCAGGGTGTGTAGCTTGTAGATCACGTCCGGGATCTCCGACAGTTTGTTATGCCGCAGATCGAGCACTTTGAGTTGTTTCAGATTTTGCAACGATTCCGGCAGAGAGGTGAGCGAGTTTTCATTCAGTGCCAGTGTCTTCAGATTCGCCAGGCACCCGATTTCCGGTGGAAGCGACGATATCTTATTGCCGTAAAGATAGAACTCCACAAGCGTGGTGCAGTCCTTGACCGAGGCCGGTATCACCGTGATGGACGATTTGCTCAGATCCAGCCGCTGGATGTTCTCCTCCTTACACCGCTGGAACTCCTTCATCACATCCACATCGGCCTGGATCGCTTTGCCCTTCTTGGTGGTGGGTTTGGGTTTGTTCGATTCCGGGTGCTTCACCGTCACAACCTTCGGTCGAATGATTTCGGCTGGCATCTCGCTACCGGAACTGCCACCACCACTGCCGGCGCTGTTTACACTGCCACTCGCGCTCTGTCCACCACCGCCACCACCACCACTGCTACTACCAGCCGCCGCGGCCGACAAACTTCGATCAGCAGAACCGGTACCCCCACCGCTTACGCCGCTGCCTTGCGAGGTGCTGCTTGAGGTGCCGGTACCGCCTCCACCGGTGCTGGCCAAATTCATGCCTTGCGCTCCCCAACCAACAGCCACTGGGTGCAATATGTTCACGACGCCGCTGTCCGTGAGTTTCGTTTGCTTCGACGATGCTGATTGATCCGCTCACGGAACCCGTGGAAAGGGTGGACACTCGCCGTTTTGGAATTTCGTTACACTTTTGCTGATTTTAAACCGAGCTCGAACACGAGATGATCCACAGTACCACGTTCCACAGCAATGGTCACCAGTGACACCCAGAGCACAAATTCCGATCTGGAAAATAAAGGAAAAGGGATCCTGTATTGAGAATCGCGATGAAGTGGAACTGTGTCGCAAAAGCAGAAGCGTCTGGCACCCTTCCCTTACAAGGCTACTTGTTGGGGCGTGTGTGGAGGAACGTGGTCATCGGTGGTCACAAGCTCGGAAAAATTGCCCGTCCTGTGTCAATCGCGGAAAGTCCTTGATGATTTCTGCTTACTGCCTTGCAGGAGACCGTGAGAGAATCGTGTTTTCGGAACGCACCGAGAGAGAGACAGTGAGAAAGGACACGAACAGTGACAGTCAGACTTTACTGTTGCTTACAATAAAAAGTCCCATCTTCCGCTCACAGAGTCCGTAAAATGAGCGTGAAACGGGGAACTGTGTAAATCAGGAGCAAGAACGGCAGACGGCCAAAGGACCCATGTTTCTATGTATGCCTGTGCCTGTGTGCGCAGTGAACGACTCATGCAAGGCCAGCCACCCGGTCGAGGTAACAACGATTGTCAAAGCACCTGACGAGACACAGGGAGACCACGAATTTCTTAAACACACCCAGAAAAGGAAAGGCATCAGAGCCTTCAACACAAACCCGCCCCCCCCACACACACACACACACAGAGGCCAAACTAATTCTCCTAAACCTGTCGCACAGATTTCTGGTGCTCTCTTCCACCACATGTGAGCCTTTTCAGATAGCGAATCTTGGAGTATAGAAGATACGCTCAAGGCCACCCACGATGGTGCGTCTCGATACCGACGGCTCGAACGACAATGCACACAGTCTGGAAAGAAAACGATGATAGTCGATCAATTTTGCTTGACTACCCCCAAAGCAGCCGCCGACAAGAATATTAAAGAAAACAAAATCCCGGGTGTTGCACGAAACGTGTAACCCGATACGCCCCAGCGAGATGTGTGCTGGCCAACCGTTTTAACGTACCCGTGAACCAGCCAACTCACAGGATAAAGGGCACGGACCGAACTTAGTTGACTCCTTGCGGGTTTACGTTCTTCGCCGTTTCTAGTCGGATCGCTACACACGGTCTCTGCTTCTCACGGATATTTTGTTTTGGCATTACAAGTAACAATGCTCGGTGGCGGTGGGTGGGGTGTGGGGTCTGCCTGTACCTGACATTGGACTCTCGTGCCACACACCGATACGCCGCGTTAATGTGGCATCGATAAAAGAGGGAAACACCGAATCGAACGTACCAAAACCTTAGCTGCGAAGAAACAGAGGCCAGCGAAAAAGAGAGAAAGTGTGTATGTGTGTGTGCGTGATAGAGAGAGAACGCGCCCAGAGAAAGAGAGATCCGTGGTTATTCTCGTAGTTTAAACAAGTGTCCAGGTATACCCTGGGACGCTGTATGCGAGTGGGTGGATGGGCAAGGACGAAAACAGCACAACAGTGCCGCCGGACATTTTGTTCCGAGGGCCACCAGAAAGGATTTGCCCACCCATATGCAACACGAACGGAACAACTAGTGCGGGCGCGCAATAGAACTGCTAACTGTTTGCGAGAATTTGCTTCCCAGCGAAAACTGTTCAACTTACTCTCCGTGTCCGCGGTGGGTGCCCTGCTGGTGGCTGCGAACAATTTTTTCGGCCTGACCACCCTTTCCGATGGGAGGCGCGCGAAAACACTAAAACACAGACGCGTGTCGGGGTTGACCTAGTGGACACTGCGGCGGTCACGCACAGCTCGCATCGAAAGGAAGGTGTGTATCCGGAACCCCGATTTGGATGGTTTACACGTAATTTTTCTTCGTCGGAAACCTCGGCTCGACTGTCATCGCGAAGGGCAAACGCGAGCGGGCGGAACCAATAAGCGCACTCTCTCTCTAGAACGGTGTGCAACTCTTTCTTCGCTCTCTCTCTCGCTCTCTATCCCGGTTCATTTCTCTCGCGCCGCTCGCCAAAAGGATGTTTATATCGCGAAGCTTGTCGCTTGGGAGAAAGGACGAATTCAGCGCGAACGAGCGGGATCACTACTTGGTGCACCCAAAAAAGGGTTGCTCAAACGAAAGAACGGGAAAGATGGGAAAGTGGTGTTGTAATGCACAACAGATTTTCTTGACCGATGCTCACGTCGTTCATGGGAAATCACCCTATGGAAAACAAGTAACGCAGGGAATGATTTTGAAACGGCTTCTTTCGCCTGCCGTTCAGTTGCCGAGCAGGCTTTCGACACGTGCTCCACAATCACTTTTATGATTTGTTATCGGGCTTTCAATTTCGTCTTATCGTCAAATACCGTTACTGTGCACCCTGCCGCACACCTGCAAATGTGATTGATTAAAATTTCGCAGCCATCGCGGAATCATCGGAATATGAGTCACTTCATACGTTGATAATTACGAGCAATGTTCAGCCCCATCCTGTTGCCATACGTTATTTTATGGTTCAGGCCCCAAAACGGTTTGCTTCTGCTCGGTTTAAAACGAAACCCCTTCTTCTGCAATGATACTCCAGAGCGTGAACGATAGATTTGAAGCCACGGATCGTGCACTAAAAACAGCGCTGCCATACGTCACTTTTTGTCTGACTCTTTCTCCGTTCTCTTGTACGAGTCGTTCCGTTCCTCTCATTCCTTTACGTTTGTTGGCTCTTTGGCCATGGTGGACACAGTTTATTGAATTTCCTCACACAGAGTTTATTGAGCTGTTTGCATTCGTACGAATTTGTGGGCTGTACGGGGTGCGAAGTAGCCGTCGATTTTTCATTTTCTTTTTTACCCCAGCCATTGGGCCACATTGTGCGCGGGTTAGTGTTTGTGCTTTGTAGTTCCAGAATCCGCAACCACGGCGAAACGCTACCAGGAAGAACCGTTCGTTTGGGTAATTACAATTTTCCCTTTCGCGTAATCCTAATCAAAATCATTCCTTTGCAATCAGTGCGTTTGTGTCCAGTGCTGAGAGCATAAACAACATACTTTCCAGTGACGTGGGGCTATGATCTAGTGATAAAGAATCGGTCGATGAAAAGGGTTTTCTCGCGGAGCACCCGAGTGGCGGCACTACATAATACGGAGCTCTGCGCCATACCAAATAGTGACGTATTTTCTTTTCCCTAAGCGCGCTGCTTCGAGTGCTGTTTTCGGTCTGTTTTCCCAATCTTAGACGGTCCAGCTTTCCCGGTCTAATGTGCTTTCCACCTCCTATTGGTAGAGACTACCAAACAATTGTTCTCGGTGTTCCGTGTTGTGTGCATACAAACAACAGTATGGCCACCGTAGTAGCATACTTTTTTTTTGTAGGGCAAATACTTTCATCCCGTGCACCAATATGCTGATTCACAAAAAGAAGCATAATTAACTTTTGGTGCGACAAACTGCTTTTGATGCTGTGCCTGCATCAGAGACAAGAAGAGCAAACAGTGCGGCCCGACATTGTGTAATAGTTGAAAGTCCATTTGCCAAAGTAAAACGAACAAAGAAATCGCCACAGTTTGGTAGTGGTTTTTTCGCTCCTTTGACTTTGCTCCTAACTTGCGCTTTATCAGCTTTCTCGTGCTAGGCGAAAAACCCACTATTATCTCTACTAAGTTCTTTCTATACAAAGGAAACATAAGGGAGAGGCACAAGAGTGATGCAGTTTGTGGTTGAAAAGTAGAGGATTATTGATTTTCGCCGCATTGGTCCGTCATGTTGGTGGTCTTATTTTTCATAAGTGTGTTTCCGAATGTAGATTATCGTGCACGTCATGTTTCGTGAGCTCGTGCAAGAATCATAAAATCTGCATAACATAGAGTGCATATAGTGTGTGATGGAAGTGATTTTATATTGGAAACCTATGTAACCACGCTCTTAACCAGGGCTTACTCGATGTCTATACGGTTCACGTGATTATGGTGGAGTTTCTAAGGCGCTCATTGATAAGGAAGTACAGCTCGTTGCTTACAGCTGATTGAAGTCCAAGGTGATCCGGTTCAAAGTAGAAATCGCAAAAACGTTTTGGCATGAGACACGGCACAGAGGCACTGGCACACTCATCCGCTATTGATAGCCACTCCCTTCTTCCGCAGCAGCAGGCTTGCTATGTGATGTTTCGTCTTGAGCTAGTTGATATTCTAGAAAAATCTCTTTGTGTTCACGCGACATCGATGATATTGTGGTACTTTTGTGCATAGAATGTGCATATCGGTAGGAGATTGCAATCTAAAAGTCTATCCCTCGTTTACATGTTTCCTTCGATTACACTGGTTCGAACGATTACAAATCAACGGAACGTTCATCAAGTGAGAAAAGCAAAACACAGTACACGTGCCGATAGCAAAACCCACGACTGCTTCGGTGTTGCTAATGGTTGCAAGTTCCTTTACTTTGTCAGTAAAATGAGAATGCCAGTAATGTTGATTCACAAGAGAAATTTTTTTGATAAGCAAAATGACTACTGATAAATCAGCTATTGGGCAAAATTACTACTGAGGATCAACTTATGACCTAGTAACTATGGAAGAGCATACCTACTGTTATTGCAAACGGTATATTTATTGATCATCTATCGAGACCCGACGCTCCTTGCCTACTTTCACACGACAAATCGACTTCGTTAGACCAATCGCGGACCACTGCGTAGTTCTGCTTCGCGAACCCGGCAATCGTAACATAGTTTATGTATGCGGCCAGACTTGCTAATAATATTGCTTGTTCCGTCGTCACTTCTGTCGCAACGGTGTTTCAATTTGAGTTAATTGTTAGATACGGTTCTAGGTTGACCTTCGACCGGTTTTGTATCACTATCAGTTTTAAGGACCGCCAAAACGCTGCGCTAATTTTACTCCAATACAATAAAATACAATTGTTGGTTTGACATCAAATTAAAGTGATTGTTATTTCCTTTCCAAAACAGAATCGAGCAACGCCGGAAATCTTTATTTTCCCGATGTCGTCGTCGTTGCGCTACGATCTTAACAGTGGCTCTCAGGATGGAATACACGAGCATCCTGTGGGTATGGTAGGCGGTACGAGGAAAAGCGCACTAAACGCAATTGGCACTTCCGGTGAGGGCGAGCTGTTTAGTAACATGATGATGGAGGCCGACTTTAGCATAAGAAAAAGGCGAGTTTGGGTTCCCGAGCAGGATTCGCTTGCCTCCGAAGACATCGATCTACTCGATGACGATGATGATCTGGAGGAGGAAGAGGACGACGGTGTTGGCTGCCCGTTACCGTCAACGCCTGAAGATAATCAACTGCTTGAAGCGGAAATGACCGAAGTCCTGAAGGCAGGCGTCCTCTCCGACGAGATCGATCTCGGAGCGCTCGCGCATAATGCGGCCGAGCAGGCGGAAGAATTCGTGCGCAAGGTTTGGGAAGCCTCCTGGAAGGTGTGCCACTTTAAGAACCTTCCCTCGTGGCTGCAGGACAACGATTTCCTGCACAAGGGTCACCGACCGCCGCTGCCCTCGTTCAGCGCCTGCTTCAAGTCCATCTTTCGCATCCACACCGAAACGGGCAACATCTGGACGCATCTGCTCGGCTGCGTCATGTTCATCGGAGTCGCCGCTTACTTTCTGACGCGTCCAGCGTTCGAGATTCAACTGCAGGAGAAGTTGATCTTTCTTACCTTCTTCATTGGCGCCATCATTTGTCTTGGGTTTTCGTTCGCCTTCCACACGCTTTGCTGCCACTCGGAGATGGTGGGAAAGCTGTTTTCCAAGTAAGATACTTAGCAATGGTTAATGAATTTCATTTCGCGAGTATAGTAACGCCGACTAATTTCTTTGGTAATTGATTTCTGGTTCCGTCCATCAGGCTCGATTATTGCGGAATCGCTCTTCTAATTATGGGCTCGTTTGTTCCGTGGCTGTACTACGGTTTTTACTGTCATTACAAACATAAACTCATCTACCTGACCGTCGTCATCGTATTGGGCATTACCTCCATCGTCACCTCGTTGTGGGACAAATTTTCTCAGCCCAACCTGCGACCGCTTCGAGCAGGTAAGCTCGGATTCTACCGCCATGGGGAAGAAGTTTTATGCAACAGCCCACCGTCTTTTGCAGGAGTGTTCATGAGCTTCGGCCTGTCTGGTATTATCCCGGCGATACATTACGTGCTGATGGAAGGTTGGGTGAGCAAAATCTCTCAGGCTAGTCTCGGGTGGCTGATCCTAATGGGTTTGCTGTACATTCTGGGCGCTCTCTTCTACGCTCTTCGTGTCCCCGAGCGGTGGTTCCCGGGAAAGTGTGATCTCTGGGTAAGTGGGGAGGCAAACGGCGGCAGGCTTTTGGTGCAACCAATTTACACTTTAATAACGCTTTTTGTAGTTCCAGTCACATCAGATCTTCCACGTGTTGGTGCTTGTTGCCGCCTTTGTGCACTACCATGGCATCAGCGAGATGGCCATGTACCGCGTGACGGTTGGCGAGTGTGACATTCCACACCAGCACCCGGCGATCAGCTTCTAAGACCCCCCGTTCTCTATCCGTGGCGAGCAAGCTATTGGCCTTTGATACAAAGGAGACCTCTTTCCGGAAGCATTAATGTTACTTAACAGCCTCTCGAATTGAGTACCGATGATCAGAGCCGAGGAATCACTTTCAGAAGTATAGTGGCTGCTAGGGAAGATTTCCATTGTTGCTTAATTTATTGTCATATCCTTCTCTTGGCTTGCTTCTATTCATTTGTCTATTGATTTAATTCTGATATTTTTTCACACAGAACAAGAACCGAATCCTTATGTTTCTTCCTTGCGCGTTATTAGATTTCATAAAGGATCATTGTTTTTTTTATAATGAGCAGAACAAATGTTCTCTTATCGGCGTTTCCTTAATTAATTACTTGCATCACTATTGAATTTTTTTTATAGCCGGAATCCCGTAGCCAGGAACTTAGGGACTCGTTTACCAGAAGACCGGGTAGAAAAAATAAGGTGTAAGGTGTGCGACAGCCGGTGGAAACTAGTAATTCTTAGATAAAACCAAACCATAGACTATTTTAGGTACCGTAAGCAACCACAAAACACGGCTTCATCAAAAGTAAAGGGAATTTATTTTGGTTCTTTGTTTTGTTAGTTTTTTTTAAATTAATTAAACACAATCCATAAGTCCATTACGATCTATCGCCTTTCACGAGCCTTTCACCTTGAGCTCTTGTTGCGAGGGTTATTTGCGAGCTCGATTATAATTAGGCGAGCAAATTAAAACTCGTCTGAAGTATCGCAATATTATCAATGCCCCAGCGATAGTGTTTTTTCCCAATACAAAAAATGGACGTCCTATCGGTTCTACTTGTCACATTGCATCTAATTTAGTTTCACACACGCGCAGGCAGCACCAAGCAAACTGTTTTCATACACAACAAGCAAATAACTCCAAATTCAACAGTCGCACATAAAGGACATCCTAAACATAGCAACAACAAAAACAAACGAAAAAGACACACATCATAAGGGGACAAACATACAAAAGTTGTTAGTTGGGAAATTTGGGAAAATTTCACGTTCGTCGAAAGCTTGCGATATGTCGTCGGCAGATATAAAAAGATAACAGAGTAACGACTGCGAAGTAACGGTGGAAATAGGTTGCATTATAGGAACAGATGGGGATGTATGAATTTCAACTAAAGCGAAATAAGAAAAACTTGATAAAAGCAAAAAAAAAAAAAACAACCTGATGATTACACAATAATATGTACCAGAGCTCTAAAAAGAAATTAAAATGTTGCTGATGGGTACCCCGTAAGGAATAGGAACATGATCTGTCTGCTCTATTTTTAGGCGAAAGAAAATCACACTTTCTTTTCGATACATTGGTTTATTTGTTTCTTTAATAATATTTCATACAAATTACACGGCATCACCGTCGAACTCTATTTAATTCTCGCTGCTCTGCACGGCTGCATTCCACCAACAACTCTATACGGAAGAGCGTTAGCACTCCGCAGCCCCCTTCGAAAAAGAACGAGAAACAGAGTCCAGACCTCTGCGTTCTACACCTGGAGTGTATAAAGGCTTAGAAAAATGAAAAACATAAAACACATGCATGTGCCAATACCTCGTTCTTGTTCCACGATGGTGCCTTCTTCTGACGCCGCAAGTAGTAACCCGTTACAGTGGACACGGCTTTCGCTTTCCCTTCCCAGGTTTGTTCTTATTTGGCGCATTTTGCTCGGTTTTCAGTTTTAAAAATATTCTGCTAAAATTACGAGAGTTCGTTCACATTGGAACACCTTGTTTAGAACCGTTTCGTTTCGTTTTCACCTTCGTCACAAATTCAACACGGAATGCGTCGAATGCGCGCATGTATATATCATTAACCGCGTTGAATCTTTCAAATAATGTAAACCTATTCGATGTAAAAGGAATGAAATAATTGAGAAGAAAGTTAAGATCATTTAAATCAATGGATGTATTGCAAAAAGAAACAAGGAAAAATGTATGCTACATTCTACGGAACCAGAATGTGACAAAATTTGAGTTTATATCGAGCTTTCCGCTACTACTTTATCTACTGTCTTGCATTTTTGCTAACTTTCGGTCTTCCACTAAACTACTGACGCTTGCGATCGTCATGATAAGTTCGAAAATAGGCAAAAGTATAAACTTAAACGGAAGAAAGAAGTACCATTCAGCCGAATGGTAGCGACACCATCCTGTCCCACCGAGCGAGACTGGGAGGTCGGTGTGTACAAATATGTATATACGTGTATAAGAAAAACTATTGTTCCACGTAGACGGTTTGCGTTTGATTGGTTTAGTTCGTGGTCACCAACACCTCAGGTGGATGTCCACAGCCCAGAGTTAAACGAGTTCTTGTAGCGACAGCAACGATTGACGCAACAGATCGTACTGCGCTTTCGCGTGCTTAATCTCCAGTTCGGCTAGCTCGGTCAGACTGTAAAAGAGTGCAAGAAGAGCATGTTTTGTGTTAATGCCAAATGTTATTACCCAACATGGTACATCATCATGCTCCAAAGCAACTTCACGCACCTCTTTTTGAAGGCAGCTACACGGCGCAGTCGAAAACTGACCAGTTCTTCCTTACCTCGGGCCGACATTGATTCAAACTTTTCACATGCCTGTGTTTGCGCACTTTCGGCCTGGAGTTGGGTAAAAAGGGGAAGATAAACGGCATTAGAAGAGTGTATCCATGATCTTGAGTTATCAACACGCGACAAAACATAACGAAAGAATACGAAAAACACATTCAAACAACACACGAAACACGCTTTCCCACCTCCTGCACCTCCAGTGGCTGCAAACCGCGTAACACAGCACGAGGTTTGTGCGTTTTTTTATTTTTTGAAGGAATGCATATGCACAGCGTAGATTAAACGGCACAGACAGACGAAAGATAAAGAGATAAAACATTTGAAAAACATTGTGTAAGTGCATGTGGTTGATGTGGTGAGAGGTTGGAGCCGACAAAAATGAGAGAACAGCGGAAGCAAAAGCTTGACGCCGGTGGTTAAACATGGCGGGATGTGGTTCCGAACGGAGCATTACATACCGCATGAACGTCCTTGTTCTTGGCGCGTGCTTTTTCCAGATTCCGGTTGGCTGCCTCGTAGTCAGCCAAGCAGCGCAGCCGACGGATGAGCAGCGCTTTGGCCGCATTACTGTCACGCTGGTAGTAACGCAGGGTATCGCCGAGTTTAAGATCCTGATCACTCGCCACGCGACCTTCCATGTTCTAAAGCAATAAGGAAGATGTGAACTGATGAACGATCAAACTCCTCTCGATAAGCGTAAACTTACCCGAATTTTCTCAAAAATTTCTGCCGTCTTGGCCAGAAACTTTTCAATCGAACCATGTTCGGCCGTAGACAAACCAAGCAGCTGGGACGCGATGCGTACATGCGAATCGGCCATCTCCTTGTGTTTGTTCGTCATCTTTTCCGTGCGCAACGATGCCTCCTTCAGGTGCGCGTGGTACTCGCCGAGAAACTGTAGTTCGCGTTCGAAGAAATCGTTCACGTCCTTTACCGTCGCACCAAGATAGATTTCGTCTGTCGTTTTGCCAATGTTCTTCATCAGGCCACCGAAGATGTCCATCTTTTTCTTCATTTTAGCGCACAGATCTTGGTCGTAGACCAGGAACACCTTGAGGTGCGAATCCTCCCGAAAAACGGGGTGTGAGGCGAGTCGTGTCAGGAACACCTCGTGCATGGCGACGGTCTTCTTGAACGTGGCCAAGTACTCCGCTTCCAGTTCTTGCTTCATCTTTTTGAACTCTTCCTTCGTCATGTTGCCTTCGCCCTCGCCGAGCCGCTGGAGCTTTTCGCGTGACGCATCGAAATCCGGCCGCGGAGGGCACGGCGGTATGATGTAGCCGGCGTATTCTTCATTTTCCTCGAACCGCTCGTGTAGCCACACAAACTCTTCATGCTGTCGAACGACAAGAAAATCTGTCTTGTCGAACCCGGCCAGATTGGTCCGCGTGTGGACGGTAAACTTGACACGCTCCTTCTCACTCAGCGCATCAGATATGTCAACCTTTAATAGGTGCCGGTCAAGGGTGATGCGGATGATTTTAGGGAGGCGAGGCATGAAGGAAGACAAAAAGGCAGTGTCAATGAAAGTTCATGGTTTCCTCGGATAGGCGCGCTTTTCAAATTGCGCGTGAATGGAACGTACGACACACACTCGCGCGCACCCAAAAGCGAATGACTCACCAATAGAGAGTTTTCCGGCAGAGCGGCTACCGAACCACCAGTTGGTGGAACACCGTCGACAGACGATTGGCGCGATTGGACCGTTTCTGGCCCACCACCGGAGACCGTTACCGGGCTCATCGGTGACCGTGGTGAACCATTCTCTTCAATTCCGTCCTGTAACGGATAAAAACATCACAACAATAAAAACAAAATTCGTCATCGGGGCGTGAGTAACGCCTTCCGTTAGCGGGCCTCACGGACATTATTCTCTTATCAGTGGACATCTCACTAGCAGCCAGAATAGGGCCGCGATGTCCGTGTCACAGCCACAAACCACTTACCATCATATTTGTCGAGTTTAGGGTGCTACGAGTGTGAATCGTTCACTTCCGCCCTCTGTAATCGCACTTTGCCACTACAGCACTACTCTGGGGCCTTAACGAGTGGTGATATTCTTTGATTTTTGGCCGCCCTTTGCCTACCCGTGAAACTAATAAGAACAATCGCGATCGGAATCGCTTAAATTCGATAGTAGAAAACGTATGCAAGCCGAGAGGTTGGTATTTTCACAGCCTGTTTCAGTCGGACACAAATATGTGAAGCTAAGCACTCTGCAAGATCTGCTGCTGCTATCTACACAATCCGTCGAAACGTCTTCGTCAGCACAACAAACACATTGGATTGGACAGTGTGGGCAGACCGATGATTTGCGTCTCGGGTCTTGGCTGTGGCTGCGTCGGTGCATGCGGCGCCGTGTGTGTGCACATGTTTTTGCCTGTTTAATGTCAATGTTCATTTTTTGACATTTGCTACAAAGTTTTGTTGAAAATTATAGCTCATTCAAAATATTCAAAACTAAAATACCAGTAACATTATTTTGTACTATTTATTCATTCATTTATACACTATTACAATCTTCGTAACGTCGGTTCGATTCTCGGTGGAGTGGAGGGTTCGGATGCTGTCTGGAAACGACGCATAGTTAGGTCATGTATGTAAATAAATCAAATTGCAGTCAGCTTATTTGCCAGAAAATATAGGCTACGCAATGGGTAAAGCTTCTCGATCCTTTTACATTCTTTTTCACACTCATAAGGCATTAGTTTTTTATCAGATACTTGATCTTTGCAGACGATGAGGCATTAAACCATTTTGGTGTAATGCAGATTGCATAGCTCAGGCGTTTAAAAACCTTAAAATAACGAGAAAAGCGAATTTATTATATTTACGCGAATTATTAAAGCGAATTTATTATAACGCGTGTATTACACAAAAAAATGTTGAGTCTAATTGAAACACATGCATAGAAAACAATAAAGTTGAAAAAAGTCCGCAGATTCTTTTTAAAAGAAAATTTGTCCATCTTTTCTATAAAACTTCCCCACTGTGCCCTATGATTTCGAATCTTCGGGCAAACGTCAAAGCCGGCAAGGAAAACACAACAAAACATCATTTGTTTACAAGCTTATTTTTAGGTGTAAAGAACTAAGCCTGTAAACTGTAAACTGTGTAAACTGCATCACGCAATGGATATTTCTCCGATCGAGGATCTTAAAATCACACCCGACGTTGTGCAACTCTATCCGGATCCTTCGGTTGGTCGAGAAGCGGTAATCGTGATCGATAATGGTTCCTACAACTGCCGTGCCGGGTGGATGTTAAAGGACCGACCGGCACTGACTTTCCGTAATCTGCTCGCGAAACCACGCAAAGATCGCAACAAGAAAGACGTTGAGCCAACCGTTGTTCCAGTTACGCAGATAGGAAACGATATTGTTAACATCGAAGCCATGCGCTTGCAACTACGCACGCAATTTGATCGAAATGTTGTTACGCATTATAATGTACAGGAACAGATTCTGGACTACATCTTCGCGAAGCTCGGCATTAGCTCGGAAAACGCCGTGCAGCACCGGGTCATGATGACGGAGTGTATGTTCAATCCCAACTATTGCCGCAGCTTGATGTCGGAGCTGCTGTTCGAGTGCTATGACATTCCAGGGCTGGCGTTCGGAGTAGACTGCTTGTTCAGCTACAACGTAAACCAGGGGGCAAAACATGGGCTGATCATCGCCACCGGGTACCACACTACGCACGTTGTTCCGATAATGGACGGCCGGATGGTGGTTGAGAACATACGGCGTGTCAACATTGGTGGTTCGCATATGATCTCGTTTCTGCACCGCTGTTTGCAGTTAAAGTACACGTTTCACATGACCGCTATCACGCTAAGTCGATCCGAGATGCTGCTGCACCGATACGGCGAGTTTGCGTACGATTATATGGAAGAACTACGAAACTGGGCCAACGTGGAGTATTACGAGCAGAATGTGAAGAAAATTCAGCTTCCTTACAACCAGACGGTGACCGCGCCGGCGCTAACGACCGAGCAGAAGGTGGAAAAGAAAAAGGAACTTTCCAGACGCCTGGCAGAGATTAACGCTCGTCGCCGGGAGGAAAAGTTAGCACAGGACGAGGAACTGCTGGCGCAGCTACAGCAGCTTGAGGAGGCCGCCGAGGATGGGGATGATATCCGTGATGGACTTGCGGAGCACAGCTTGAAAGATTTGAGCGAACTTAAGCGTGCAATCGGTGCGGTTGTGTCGCGTATTGATAAAGCCCGACTTAAGATTAATACACCGATTGCGGGTGGCTCTCAGCCACAACCGGATGCCGAAAAGCTGCTGCAACCACCATCTAGCATGACGATCGATGAGTGGGTCGAAGAAACGCGTCGCAAAAGGGAAACGATCCTTGAGAAGCGTAACGCCCGCAAGCAGCGCAAACAGGATCTGGCCAAGCGGCGCACGGCAGCAGCACAAGAAAGGATGCGCATCATTTCGCACCTTGCGCGCAAAGAGAAAGGAAGTGACGATTTTGGAATGCGGGACGAGGATTGGGACGTCTATAAGCAGATCAGTCGCGACGCTGACAGCGACATCGAACAGGAGAACGAACGGCTGCTGGAGTGCGAAATCATCCTCAAGCAGTACGATGCAAATGCAACGTACGAAGACCCACTGCTGATGGCCGGCAGTGCTGCCGAACTATACCAAATTCATCTCGGTGTCGAGTGCATTCGGGCTCCGGAGGTACTGTTTCAGCCCAGCATCATCGGAAGCTTCGAGGCGGGTCTGGCCGAAACGGTCGACTTCGTGTTGAAGCTGTTTCCGCCGGAAAGAAGAAATGATCTGGTCGAAAATGTGTTTCTCACCGGAGGCTGCGCGAACATTCGTGGCCTAAAGGAGCGCCTGGAGCGTGAACTGCGTGAAATGCTGCCATTTCAGGCGCGGTTTGAGGTCGTTTTCGCTCGTGACCCGCTACTGGACGGATGGAATGGAGCGAGTAAGTTTTGCCTAACCGAAACCTTCCGGCATTCGTTGATCACCCGCCAACTGTACGAGGAGTGTGGTGGCGAGTACCTGAAGGAGCATCTGAACAGTAACGTTTACTTTCCGACTCCAAACATGGCGCCGGGAACGGTCGGTCTAGCGCCAGGAAGTTTGATGGGATGAAACAAGAATAAAGATATGGTTATGGCTACGTAGGATAGAGACTAATGACTGCGTAAGTGCTGCTTTCCGCCTAAAATTGCTTAAAATTTGAAAATTCAAAAGATGACATCGAATTACTCGTGCTCGATCCGATTGGTGTACCTTTTTCACTAGGGCAAACACCAAAGTTAGGTTCGAAAGTTCAAAGTCAGGCTAGAAAATGAGATTTAGAGTAAATAATTTAAGTAGTACGTCGTGTTTTTTCATTGGGGCGATGTTATTTGCGGCTAGCGAATGAACTCATTTTTCGTATCTGGGAAGTGGGGACTTGTTTGGATTTGTCAGGCCAGCTGCCGATTTGTCCGCCCGTAGAAACCGCAATGCGAAGTGGATGCTGACGAAGGCAGTGTAACGAAAACGGTGAACTTTCGGCGCTTGATTCGGGAGCAAAGCTGTTAAGAAGCTTGTTAGCTGCTCAGGCGTATTTGTTTGCGGTTCCCAATTAACCGGCCCACTCAACACAAGGAAGAAAAGTGCACAAAGTGTGACCGGAAATGTTAGTACCGTCCTAGCAACATTACCGTTTTTTGTCCAGTGAAGTGTTTTGCTGTGATGTGCGTGTAAGTCCTCAGGTGACAACTGAATGAAGACGGTATTTAATTGTTGTGTGCGAGAACTGCGGCGCTGATGTACTCACGGGTCGGTAAATAAGTAATGTTTACGAGGCCAAAGTGCAGCCTTCGCCCTCTGTTTTGTAAATAAGTGGCTGGTAGTGTACCAGCAACGATTGTTCGATGTAGAGCGTAAATTTGCAGTTTTGTGACCGAGCCGACAGAGTTGGTGCGTTTCGCAAATCCATCGCGACCGTGACTTGGACGCACCCGTTTCGAATATTAAAGACGCGAACGGTGAAGAAATCGCTTCGTCGAGTCTAGACAAAAAGTACTAGCAATCGGTGACTGACTCTCGGACGACGGGGCCAACCTAGGGTTACTAAGGAAGAAAGTAATTCATACCCAATCGTTGATGTTGTAACTCAACCATCTGGGTGCGTGAGCAAGGAAGACGGCAAGCGACGAGAGTGACAGGGCGAACGGGAGAGAACGTTACAGCATATTGCGTATAGTTTATTTGTTGAAAGAAAGCGGAACAAAGCGGAAGGGCAGTGAGACAAGATAGAAATGCCAATGAATCGGCACTGTGGTAGAAAATGAAAGCCAGCGTGGGCAAAATTGGTGCTACGCATAGTGTGGACTATTGTTTTGTTGGTCGTATTGTTGTTTATTACGGAACACGTGCGTTCCTCGGCTCCTCGGCTCCTCGGTTTTCTTGATCGGATCGGCTTCTTTTCTATGAACAGTTTCGTAAATCTCCAAGGATCGGAGATTATTCGATTTACGTAATTCTTCGTGCGCCTTCGTCGGAAACATTCGAAACCAAACGGGCCTTGTCCGATACGGAGCCAGTCGAACCTGTGATCCTACTCTTCCTACGTAACTGCCACCAACAAACAGGCCGGTCGAAATGTCGATCGAAGAACGGTTTAACGCTGCCGTCAACGTTATCCGTGGCCTGCCAAAAAATGGTAAGTTCCCTACGCCTTGCATCCTTATCTAACGTATCAGTAAGCTTCGAAAACCCCGATGAAGATAAAGTGGGAATAACAAACAACGAAAGGAAGAAGTATTGTGTTTTTGTTGAATCATACTTCTTTGATAAGATTAGGGCACGCTGTTTCGTTCAAAACAACGGATAAGATTGCATCTCGAAAATCCTGTATCCCATGTTCGGTTTGACTTCATCAAATCAGTTTGCTAAAATAAATAAAAAAGAACAATGAAGTTGTTCTCACTCAAGTATTTTTTTTCCAGATACTCCTTTTTTAATTACACTTATCGAACGGCATATTCAATACAGCGATAATTGCAGTACACCTCCGCTTTTATTACGCGGTGGAATCATGTGCTCAGCTGCATCGTTTCAATCATTTTCACACACGAAGTCTCCACCGTATCACAAACCGTGACGCGCCATACATCAAATCAAAGATTGCAGTCCCTGCGATTGAAATTTGACCCCCTCTTTCACCCCTTGATAGAAGGGAATTAAATATTTGTAAAGTTATAACAATTTCATGTAATCCACCGTCCAATTCTTCTCACAAAACCCCCACTTTTATTCAAATCGCTTGATACATTTGTCGTTACAATCTCTGGTTGAATCATCTATGTTTGAAAGGATTTTGAGTACGTTATTAGAGTCCGAAATATGGATCGTTGTGTTCATTTGCGCCGAACGACACTCGGTGCCAATCTTTGCGCAATAGATTCGCCGTGGGCCATCAATCCCTCTCGGATCAAATGGTGTGCAAATAAAGCATTGTGCAAATCCTCGCCAAATAGGCAGCAATAGGCAAAAACTCCCCTTTCTAGTTGGTCTTGCTTCTTCCTCTCGCGGGTTTTTTTGCTATCCTACCTGCCGGTTAGCGATAGTTTGTGACGAATAAGAGTAATACAACCACACCACACGTTCTCAGCGTTATTAAACACGAAATTGCCGGCTGCGACCTTCAGGTGCCGATGGGTGCTTCACACGGAAAGTAAGTGGCCCCAAAGGTTGCCCGGTGACTTGCCAGTTCGACTGAAGCCACACGGAGTGCCAATGTTGTTCGGGGGGGGCCAACTGCCAACTCCACATCCAAGTGCGTCTTTTACGCGCTTCGTGGTCTCCGAAACCGGCCACAAGGTCGAACGCATGTCTTACAAAAAAGAAATCACGATCTACCGAGGCGCGATGATCCCGTGTATGATCTTGCGTACCGATGGTTCACGACAAATTATGTGCAGCACGAGCAGATGGCGTAAGCGCATAATGTGGTGAAGGGCAAAAAAAAATCTTAAGAAAACGTGCTCCATTGGTGCGTAATTAAAGTTTCCTTTTCACTTCGGTTCAATGTACTGAGAAAATGGGAGATCCTTGCCCTTGATCTGACACTAACGCGGTGTGAGATAATTGTTGACGAAAGGTATCACACTGATCGGTATTTAACTTTCTAAAACAAGAAAACAATATTATGCAGCCTACGATATCGCTCGCTAATGATTTAATGTTTTTTACTTTCTCCGCTATGTTTCATCTGCAGGACCGTATCAACCAAGCAATGATATGCTGCTACGATTCTATTCCTATTTTAAGCAGGCCACGAAAGGAAAATGCTGCGAACGTAAACCAGCTTTCTGGGATGTAGTAAACCGGTAAGGCATTAGGCATTGGCAGCAGCGTGTGCAGCAGAGAGAGAGAGAGAGAGAGACAGCGAGAGAGAGTTAGGTGGTGTCAGGGCAATAAAATAATGTTCCACTTCTCTTTCTTGCAGCGCAAAATGGGAAGCGTGGAACCGGTTGGGCGAAATGCCCGAGGAAGTGGCCATGCAGAAGTATGTGGATGAGCTGAAAAAGGTAACTTTGCGTTTGTTTCGTTTGGCTCCGAATTTCGTGTAATACCGTTTGTTTAGATTGTAGAAACCATGTCCTACACCGACACTGTGGCCAACTTCATGGAATACAACATGAGCGATCTGGACAACGTGAACATCAACGATCTGGAAATGGTGGCTCCGGAAGCTATAAAGAAAGCCCGTTCCAGACCCAACTCACCATTGGCCTCCCGTGAAGCCAGTCCGGTCGGACGGCTCTCGCCAGCCACACCATCGCCACCACCAATGATGCCGGTATCATCCCAGCCTCCCGCAGCGGCGTTAGTGAATGGTCACGTCCACAAACCAACCGCCATCAATGGGTACGCTCCTCAACACAATCAGCATCAGCACCATAATCATCAGGATCACAACCATCATCATCAATGGAATGGGGACGGTGTGAATTCGTCACTACCGGTGACTAATGGTACCACTAGTTCGGGCCCATCAGAGCTCAGCGACGACGAGTATATTGACACGCTAGACGATGAGTTCGAGAGCGCCACGGTATCGACTGTGTTCCGTCCGATTGAGGCCGTCAACCATGGCCACTCCTACCATAGCCGACTGCCCCATGATCTACCGTTTAGAGCGAGTGAAAATTCGGTGCACCTTCCGGCCAATGGAGGCCTGCAAAATGGTGATGTTTCGCTGCAGATTGCTCGAACCGTCGAACAGCTCAACGAAAATGTGCAGCGTGTACTGGGCCGGGTCAGTACGATCGAACAATCGCTGGATGCTTTGCGGGAGCAGCAGCAACAGCAGTTAGTAAAACTAACCACCGTCTCTCTACGTTCCCGACCCGTTGGCCCTGCCTGGTGGCCGTTTAGCGATGTGTCACCAGCTACGTTGGCATTTATAATACTTTGGCCTTTGGTCATTCACCGCGTTGCCCGTTGGGCGCAGAGAAAGAAGCTATAAGAAAAATAGTGACAGCGTGTGGCCGTGCGAGGTTGTGAAACGTTAACAGTTTTGGCATACGTCTAGGTTTTTGTTTCTTTTTTGTTACGGTTCCGGGTCTTAGGTTCCTTCGTACCCTTATTGGTTTAACTTATACTCATGTTGCGAAACGATGGTGGCGGGACGGTACGCGGGTTCCGATGAGGGGCGAAAATGCAAATTCATAAACTTGTCAGCTCTCACCGTGTGGCTTCATAAGGCAATCAATTTATGTTAGCCCCCAAAAATATAAGCCGGACGAACAAAGCGCTTGCCGCGTGTCAACCGCGTGTTGCTTAGCAAAAAGCGTCAAGTCTGATATCTGCAACATTCGAGATGACCTATTTTATGTATGGTTTTCGTTTTCCGTGTGTTATTAATTTGCCTTTCGTTATGGCAAAGCAAAGTGCAATTTCTGTTGTTATGTTTTACGATGTTGATAGGGGAAATTATAATCTATATAACTTACACATTCTGACATGAGCCTTGAGCACTAGACAATGGTTGGTTGGTGTGGAATTTAAAGTTAATTATTTGTTTAGTGCAAACATATGGTTAAATCATACAGTCACATTATAATGTGTTGAAAATAGGTAAAGCACATCTGTATATCTATTGCAATCAGTTCAGTTTTGGTGCAACTTTTTGGCCACACTGTGACCGGGGGTGCTTTGATTAGGGTTAATACTCCGTAATTATCGAAATTGACGAAGGGGAAGCGTGTTTTCTAATTTACCAATAACCAACACAGACGTGTGTGTAGGTTTTGATGGGGAAAATAATATATATTATTGCGCATACGTATAATAGAAAGCAGAGCGGTTCCATTGGCGGTTTATACAAGCTTATTGCAACGTGACATTAGGTACTGAGTAGTACAAGCGGAACCTCAATTTCCATATTTGTTCTTAGGGTTCAAAGCAATTAAATTAATAAAAATATGCTACGCAAAGAATTACGTCGTTTTATTATCCATATGCAAAACACTGTTTACCCTCGTCCATAAAAGTAATTGACGCAATGGATCTACCTTTGTTGAGATTCGGATTGGCTTAAGCCGGATAAGGATTCGATTGCTCATTCCGCGTGGTTCCGGGTTAATCGATCGATTCAACAAGATTGGTTTTTATTAACTAACAAAATTCAAACCGTTTGGCAGCCCTGCAGCAAACATGTTCGTGTTGTCAACATGTCGCTCTTTTTTGCTCGTATCTGACAGCTCGGTTCGCTGCAATTGCTTTGAACAAAGCAACACGCGTTTTTTGCGGGATGGACTTTGCTAAGAATGTCCTGCAGAAATACGGCTGGAAAGAAGGTAATATTTTCGGCCAGAAGTGCAATTCCCACCAATGTGTGACTGGCATGCTGTAGTTTTTAAGCTAATTCAGAGAGTGGCCATTTACAGGCGATGCATTGGGAAAGAATGCCAACGGTATCACCGCACCGATCAAAGCGAGTCTCAAGTTCAACAGTGCCGGTTTGGGTGCTAATCCCGCCAAAGACCTGACCAACAACTGGTGGGAGCGGGTATATAACGATGCGGCCGGCAACATCGCCGTGAACAAGCAGGCTTCCGCAGGGATAGCACCGCACGAATCGGCGGCAGTACAGTTCCGGCAGCTGGACGTGGATGCTGTTGAAATATCGACTAAGGGCTACTCGGTACAGAAGCTAAAGAAAAAGGCACAGACCGCTGGTGCATCGTCGCGCTACGGTACGAATTTTCTCAAAGCTTCCACACTGCTGGGCGGTACGGAACGGGAAGAAGCGGCCGCTAACCATATCAGCACGGAAGATATCGAGTTAGCTCCGGTGAAAACGCTAACTGACGAGGAATTGTTTGCTGCCTGCGGTGGCCGAACGGCACACAAGTGAGTAGTGTTCGGTATTAGGGTTCGTGTTACGAACCTATCACGGCGAACATGGAACAATAATACGGTGATCTTTCCGCAGGGGAGCTCGTCATGGGTTAAAGCTGAGCGGGAAGCTGGCGCGTATCGACGAGCAGAACACTAGGCTTCTGGAGCAGCTGGAAAGCAAATCTTTTGAGACTGTGATTCGATCGAACGACTGGCAGATTCAGCGGTCTAAAAACGGACGCAAAAAATCAAAGAAACAGCAACGTAACGAGCAACGATGGCTTGAGCGCGGCGACGGTGCTTCGGGGGCTGTGAATGGAACGGGTCACGAGGGCGACGAAGAAGTGAAAGATATGGTGCATCACGCGGACTATGTGGTGGCGAAGAATCGTAAGAAAAAAAAAAATCACGAGCAAAGGGACCAGGAACTGGCCAAAGGTGTGATATCCATGTTTACTGAGCTACCCGAGGAGGAGGATGGTGGTGCCGCAGAGCAGAAGCCACAACAGGCGGTCGCGGCACCGATTGCAAAGGCTAAAAAGAAATCTAAAATTACGTCTCGCAAGCAACCAACGATGGAAGACGAGCTGGATCGATTGGGGGAAAAAATACGTAAACTGGACCACGGCTCAGTAGTGATCAAGAAGAAGGACAGAAGCAAAAAAGTAAAACGAAAATCCGGGGCCGATACTAACGACGACGATACAGCAATGGCGGATCCGGCGGCCAGATATCGTAAAGACTATCGGCCTGACGCCAAGCAGAATAATCGTCTACTAAAGTCGTCCGTTCCGCATGAAGTTCCCATGGTGCCAGTGATCAAACCAAAGCTTTTGCTACGCTCCGACTCGAGCGATGAAGAAGAGGAGGATGTGGTGGATCGAGTGAATGCTGAACAGAGCCGGTACTGGAAGAAGATGCGTGCCACCGTGCCAAGGATAAATATTATCAAACCAACCGAAGACGAGTGTTTGGTACTCGGGCAGGAGCTGAAGGAGCGGCACAAGTGTGAGGTGAAACGAGTCGCCAATCGTACGGCGAGCGGTAAGCGCAAGAAATCAAGGCGCAAGGAACGGCAGCTCTCCCAGCTGGCGGACAGTTTGTCGAAGAAGCTGTAATGCAACGGAAAAGCAATATCCCATACACACCAACTAGAAGCACGAATAAGCATAAAGTTAGAAGAGACATCGTTATTTCGATCCTTTCTTGTTGCTGTTGGCCTTTGTCCACTGTTAGATGAATGCCAGCAGTAATGTTGGACCGCACGCAGGCGGTTGTGGATTCAAAAATATTGGTAAAAATATACGAATTTTATCTCACGTGCGTAATGTCTAGATGTGTTGATTGCGATTATGATGTGATTGTGACAAAGGACTCTCGGTTAGCGAAGTGTGGACGCAGCCACTGTTTTGTTTACATAGATCGAACGCAGCTTGCTTTTTGACGTTTGAAAAGAGTTAATTGGCGCGAAAAGGTGACGGTGCAATGAAAATAAAACGCATAGCATAATCCAGAGAAAGTTCTTCCGGTGAGAGATGGGAATAACGGGTTTGTTGCCATTTCTCGAGAAAGCCAGCAGCCCGTGTCATTTGCGGGATTTGCGTGGAAAGTGTGTGGCGATCGATAGTTACTGCTGGCTTCACCGCGGCGCTTTCGGCTGTGCCGAGCGCCTGGCAAGGGGCGAACAAACCGATGCTCACGTTCAATACTGTCTCAAGTACGTCCAGCTGCTGGTATCGTACGGGATCAAGCCGATTCTAGTGTTCGATGGCCGACATTTGCCGGCGAAAGCGGCTACCGAGGCGAAGCGGCGTGAGGGGAGAGAAAATGCCCGCAAACGAGGCGCCGAGCTTTTGCGCTTGGGGCGTATCGACGAGGCGAGAAAGTTTCTTCGGCGATGCGTAGATATCACGCATGAAATGGCGCTACAACTGATTCGCGAGTGTCGGAAGCGTCATGTGGATTGTGTGGTCGCGCCGTACGAAGCGGACGCTCAGCTGGCGTACCTGAATCGCATTGACATCGCCCAGTACGTGGTCACGGAGGATTCCGACCTCGTGCTGTTTGGCTGTAATCGGATCATTTTCAAGCTGGACCTAACTGGCCACGGGCGGTTAGTTGAGTCAAGTAAGCTGCACTTGGCGATGGGCTGTCGCGAAGATCGCTATGAATTCAGCAAGTTCCGTCAGATGTGCATTCTGTCCGGGTGTGACTACTTGGACTCCCTGCCTGGCATTGGGCTAGCCAAGGCATGCCGTTTCGTGTTGCGGACTGAAGATCCCGACGTACGCCGAGCGTTGGCCAAAATACCGGCGTACCTCAACATGCGCCAGGTGGTGGTGAGTGAGGAGTATAAGGAGCAGTTCCTGCGGGCAGAAGCTACCTTCAAACACATGGTGGTGTACGATCCGGTCGCACGCAGACAAACGCGTTTGAACGATCCGGCGAAAGAAGGCACACCGGAGGAGTGTCTGCTGGATGCTGGAGTGTTTTTGGACGAACAAACCGCCTTTAGTTTGGCGCTGGGAAACTTGGATCCCTTTACACTGCGCACCCTCGACGCTTGGCATCCGGACAATGATGGAAGTAATGTGCCAAGAGAAACAGGCAGCGCCAAACGAACCCGCCATCCAAGCATTTGGAAAACCAATCGAGGCGAAGATCAATTGGATGCTGTTAGTCCCACAGGCGAGAGCCAGTCCGCACCAAAAGCGGCTTCGTTCGTTAAGCGGCCCCCGATAAATGCGGATTTCGAGCAGCAAGGCACTAAAGACAGCATTGATGATGTGTTGCATGCATATGGTATTGATTCCCCTGCAGCACCTCCCTTGAAACGGCTTTGCCAGGCCGATACACCGCAGCCACCGTCCATCAGATCGATTGCAATTGAGTACGAAGACGTGAATGTGCTTGAAACGATGACGTTTCTAGAGCAACCAGACACATCACCAAGGCGTTCGCGGAACCCGTTCTTTGTGGCCACCCGCGGACCAACTCCGTGTCGGAGCTCACCGAATGCGCTCCTTTCCCCAACCAAGCTAACACCCGAAAATCGGTCGCTCCTACAAAATATTAGCCCTGTGAAGCGAACTGAATATTCTACAAAGCAACAGCCTCGGGAAAGCCAGCAGGAAATCTCGACCACCGTGAGTAGCAGTAACACCACACGATTAAGTCGCTTTAAGCGAACAAATACGACGGCTACATGCAGTTCCGGAACGGTGGGACGACAAAAGGTGATCAGCAGATTTTTCTGCACCCAAATGACAACAACCCCAGATAGGAATGTTACTAGCAAGGTGGATGAGGAATTGGAAGCCTCACTGGATGAGTCTCCAACGGCCATAGTGCGGAAGATTAAGGATAAACGACACAGCCAACAAATGAAGGTGGCGGAAATGTACCTTCGCTCACCGGAAGCACGGTTGGCAGAACGCGGAGATCGCACACCGGAGAAACGCTCACGGGAGCACCGCAAGAAGGAGATGGGAGCAGCAGGGCCTTCCGGGGCGCTCGTACCGATAGCAGGTAGTGAAAAAGAGGATCTTTCTACTGGCACAGAAAGCGACAGTGGAATGAGCTCATCGCAGAAAGAAAATGACGACATCACTGACAAAGCGAGCGAGTCCGTGAAAGATCCACCGATTAGTCCTGAACCTAAAGCGAAAGTTGTACGTTTAGCGTTATTCGAACGCCAGCCGACAAAGAAAATGGATCAAAAGAAGAAAAATGAAACCGACAAAGAGACTGACGATCTGGCCATTGCGCTAGATGATGATGATGATGAAATGAACATGCCGGAAACACGCACAGTGGCCAACGATGCATTTAGAAAAACATTGAAGACTGAACACGTACAAAATACGCATAAAAATGGTTCTACCACTTGTAAGCACCAATCGAATGGTGGAGGCCCAACGATTGAAAAGAAACCCAAACCTCAATCTGCCTGTCGTAAACCGGGATTGTCCAAAGCCAACGGTAGACAAGCTTCCAAAAGCGAGGTGGGATTAACCCAAAGTAGGCTGTCAATGTTTGGCTTCCAGAAAAAGGTATAAAAAATGTGGCTGGATCAGGAGAGCTGAAGTGTGAAGGGTGTTAAATAAAAACAATGTGTTCCCATATTATTTTCTAGCCTTCGATGAAACTGGACAGTCGGTAGCACATCTACCCAGAGGACACAGATTGATATTGGAGAGAGTATCCCGGCCTGCCAACACTTTTGTCTATGCCATAATGTTTCAATTTTTGTTATTAAACACTCGCATGGCTTACATGAGTTTTCGCTAATGATTATTGTAGTGTTTTGTATTTAGATTGACGCATGTCTTATAACGGTAAGTCCAAACTGTTTCCAATGTCGTTGCCGTTGTTTGACAAACTTGGAATCAGTACAGTCAAGTCAATTTAAAAAAATTACAGACCTAACTCAAGTAATAATGACACGGAGATACAGAAGAACAAAGAAACGAACATATTGTCGATCATTTAATTTCGAATGAAAATATTTTTTTTGTTTACTTTATTTAGCATAAAAGTTGTGTAGTTTTATGTGTACTCATCATTGAATTGCACCGCGTTCGTCTCTTTTCACACGTTTTTCAATCCAATTTGGCTATTTGGTTGTTGTGTTTTGTGATTATTTTTGAGTTCCATCTCCGTCGGTGTGCTGGCAGATGGCCACCTTCGTTATACTTGCTGTAAGATCTGTTTCGGGCAATGAAAGAGATGCATTGAGATGCATTCAGTTCGTTTACAAAGCAGCGAAATCCTCCGATGTCGTCGCACGCCACGTGTGCTCATACAATTGTATCATTAATCGATTTGTTCGCATTCGAAAATATTATCACGCTGGTGGGCGGTTTGAATGATAGAGTTTTATGCGAATTTCTCCGCGCCGTTGACGCGTTGACTATTGGCTATTGACTAAAATAGTATGCAATATGCTGCTCGTCTCGGCGTTAAAAACCGGTCCGGCTTCAGATTCCGAGCTGCGTTCGAAGAATATAATCGAGGAAAGAAATTGAAAAAATGGGGCTCCGTGGTTCCACACGCTGCCGATACCTTACTCAATAATATTAATGTTATCGTTTCTTTCCGCTCCTTCCAGGTAGTCGCGCTGTCCTAGTCCGTGAAGTGCGGCTTTAAATATTTGAGCATTCCGAACGTGCGGAACCGTTTGACGCCGATTACTTTCTGCAGCTGAGCGTCACAGATAGCAAACTGTTTGTTCTTCGGATCGTACAGGTTGCGTTCTTTGATGATGGTCCAAATCTTCTTCACCACTTCGTGGCGCGGTAACGATTCGGCCCCACACAGTGCCGCCAAATCGGCCGACAGTGTGTACGGACGAGTGAAGCCAGTACGTTTCTTTTTGGCTCCTCCCGCCGGCGCAGCTTTTCCTTTAGCTTTCGGTTTCTTCGCTTGCTTCCAGTCCTCGTCGGAATCGGAATCCGAGTTATCCTTGCGCTTCTTTCCCTTGGCCCCTTTGGCTCCCTTTGCGCCTTTCTGGGGCCTGTAGTCTTCGTCACTGCCCTCTTCCTCGTCGTCCTCGTCGTCATCACCCGAACCCGATTCTTCGCTATCCGAGGTTCGCTTCTTCTTTTTCGGCGTAGGACCTCGCTTGCCAGGGGTACCACGCTTACCACTGCCACTCTTACGTCCTCCCTTTGGCTTCTCGTCCTCGGAGTAGTCATCGTCGTCGTCATCGTCTTCACCTTCCTCTTCATCTTCACCATCGTCCTGGTCCTCTTCGTAGTCACTGCTTTTGCCGGGTTTGCTCTTTCTGGCGGGCACCTTCTTGGGCCCCTTTTTGCCCCCGTTGTCAGCGTAATCGGCGTCTTCATCTTCTTCTTCGCCGCCCTCACCATCTGAGGACGCCTGCGAGTTAACGTACTGCATGACGAGGTTGTCTACTTCTTTTTTCCGCGCGGACAGATCGCACTTTAGATTCTGCTCCAGCTGCAGGCGCACCTTCTTGACGGCCGTCTCCTCCAGATTTGCATCTTTCAGAATCACTGTGAAAGAAAAGGCGGAACGTTAACGAAATGCCTATTTTTCAGCGAACCAACAAGATGGATCCTTTGAGGGCGCTTGGTCTTAACGAGGACCGCACACACAACTTACCACGAATCTCTGCCCGTAGGTCATCCGTCGTCGGGTTGAGGGACATGTTTGTTTCGAGTAAACTGTCCTTCAAAGAGCTAAGAATTAACTTTGCGTGATGCTGTCGTTGATCCGCAAGCAGAAGCGCTTCGTTTACACTTTAAGTGCGTGGTTTTTAGACTAGCGATTTCTGCGGGGTATCCGCGCCTCGTGCTTTGCTTGGCGTGCGGTACAATCACTACAACCGGCCACACGGTGATTTATGCCTATTGTACGTTTCTCGGGTAAAAGTAGGTATCCCGAAAGTAATGAACCACACCAAAGTACACTGCTCGGAAAGAAAGCTGAGGTCTGTGAGATGGCTCGGACAGAAACAGGATCGCGGGTGCGATGCGTGATTTTCCGCGGCTCAGTACGCTGAACGACGCCGAAAAAGAAATGCTATCAAAAAACCGATAAACACACACATACCACTGCGCGCGTCGTTTGACGTTTGACAGTTGCTGTTTAGGAAAATAATGAGCAAAATGCTGGTTGTGAAAAGACGGCGTAAGTTGATCTAGATTAATTTGAATCGATGGTTTGGAACGCGGAATGGTGGCTCGGTGGTTTAGGGGGAGACGAGCTGTTGAGAACGCGATGATTTCCAACCTAAGCAATAAAGATAAGCTACGAATTCTTAAACGTTAGGTCCAAGCCATAGAACACGATCGACCGAAGGGTCTTAGGAATCCTAAACAAACAAACCACAGCCTGGGTCCAGCTTTCATCTTAAACATATCTAGGAACCACGTGGGTCCAGCTTGCATCTTACAATACATTGCAGGCAAAAACTATTTAATCAGTACGACAGATATGCAAGGAAACACAGGGCCACAGCATAGGACCTAGATCAATAGAACGAAAATTGACCCACAAATATAGACCACCCCCGAGAATCAATGCATGCATAGAAAGAGAGGAAGATGGGATAATTTTAAGGAAAATGTACTATATAAGATGTGAAAATTGTGAGAATAAAACACAACGCTCTGGTCTTAAGTCTTTTACGCTTGGACCGTTTGATACCGCTACTGAGATCCGTCCGGATGTTGACTACATACAATCGTTTGCACTACTCCGTCGGAACTCTAATAGTCGGAAACCGATCTTCTCTCCAGGCCTCCACTGTCAGGTAGTACTCTGTCCATTTACCCTGTCCGTCCCAGGCCGAAAAAGTCGATTAACAAACTGTTTTAAGGCGTTGACAGAAAGATCAGAACTGCGCGTTAGGTTCGCTACGAAACAAAGGCGTTCTTTATTAATTTATTTTTATTGTAGCAGCTAGAAGCAATCGGTGAGTTCTTTATGGTTGCAACATAGTTAGGGGTAATGTAGGCAAAATTCAATCGCTGCTGAATGTTTTTCAACGATTTAGATCATTAAGATTTAGAAGGGACTTACCCCGAGCTATTTTGCACAGCAATGTTCGGACCCTGATTTATTCGATACGACTCGTTCTTGCAGTATCTTGAAATCGTTGACCGCGAGGATCTTTTTAAGGGATGTGGACCATGTCGAGTGCCGCATGTGAGAGCCAGTACTCATTTGTCAAGTACGTTATAAAAAGAGGTGTTTTGTTCAAAAACACTCTCTTCCTCGGCACGCAGCGAATAAATCAAAAGGTAACAAACCTCACATCTCGCCACGGCAATCATTATAATTGAAGCTAACGGATCGTAGGCTTTTCGAGACAAACTTAAGTACATCGTTACACCTGCATACATTAGCTGCAAAACAAGACAACCAGCCTGACAATCAAAGCTCCAAACCCCATAGATCAATGAAAATGACCCCATGATCAAAACATTGACAACGCAACGCAAAAAATAACAAATTTAAAGAAAATAGCGTTACGGAAAGTAACGATTAATCACAGAAGAAATGTGTCAATGTGTGTTTATTTATTCGTCGTGCAATTTATATCAAATACTATTGCAAAATCAATGCGTAACTGAAAGATGTGTCTTGCCAAGCTGAGAAAACTATTTACGTAGACTGTAGAGATAATAGGTAATGCAAAAGCTAATCAGACGAAAAAAATTACTGATAATTTGAACTAGAAAAGGCAGAAGCATTAAAAATCGTTTATTCCATTGACAGTGTATTTTCTGTAACCGATCAGGTAATTGATAATATGTTTTAAACTGCACACCTGATCGAAACAACTATATGCCACATTGGTTAGTTATTGGGTTGTTTATTTGCTAGTTTTAGTGTACGCTTCATTACTCTTTTTCCGTTCCTAATCAGTTATCCCCATTTTTTTGGGTTGCACCAATACAATTAATGACATGAATTATTTAATGAATTATGACATTAATGATATTTAATGACAATAATACATTAAACTTCTACATAAGTTTGTTTCGTAACAGTAACATTTGTTTCTCCCTAATCCAACCCTAATCCAACCGTAATCGAAATAGAAACCGTTTAAACCGTTTTTTTAATACGCGAAGCAACGCTCGCACCAAATCAAATTAACCGCTTAATCAAACTAACTGCCAATGCCACAGTCGACACGGTCAGCTGTGGTAATTAAAAAAGTCTAACTTTTCCAAACAGTCATCTTTTGACACTCGACTTCCGTACGTTCAATTCAGTTGCAGTTCTTAGAAAGTCCAGAACGACGCCACGCAAAATCATGGAGCACCCGACGACGATTAACGACCTGCCAAACGAGGTAAGTGAGTTTACTCGACGGATTGTTAATAGTGCGGATACTCAAAAGTATTTGTTTTTTGTAGCTGTTGGAGATTATATTCGACCACCTTAACGTGGAGGAACTGAAGCACGCATCTTTGGTGTGTCGACGATGGTCGGATTTGGCCTTCGTGGGACGGCGAATGGATCGTGTGGCGCTAGTGCCAACATTTCCGTGGGACAACGATTTGCTCCAAAGTAATCGAAAATATCGCCACCTTGAGCTCGGAGGAACTAAAAAGTGTTCTGCGCATGTGAAGGAGTTATTCGAAGTGTTCAACATTTCCTCATTGCGTATAGAACACTTCAGTTTATCACACTCTTCGTTAAGGTCGATTTTACTGGAGCTACCTAACCTCCAGCATTTGTCGATTTATAGTGAACCCGACCAAAAGAACGAAACGATTGAACCGCTCCCAGTTATGGGAAAGTTAAAAAGCTTGGGGGTCAAATATAGCATTCCGGAAAGGCTGGTTCCCTGGCATACGATCGCCCCTTTTTTGCAAGGTCTGCAAATGTATTGTAGATTTGAGACCCAGTTGGAGCAGTGGACACTTTTTAGTTGCCAGTTAAAACAAATTTATGCTACTTTCAATAATGAAACTTTATTCAAACGCTTTTGCCAAATGACCTTCCCTCATCTAGAGGAGTTGTCGATAATATCGAAACTTCCTTGGCCAGTAATTGGTGAACAATGCGATTTGTTTCGACACAACGATTTTTTTCGAAGAAACAGCTCTTTGAGGCTTGTTCGACTCGATGACTGACTTTCACCTAACTAAACACTTAATTCAAGACATCACGAAACATAATAAAAAATTAACGACTTTAGAAATTAGAAACACTGGTTACTGTGAAACAGGATCGACGGAGTCGCTTGGACAACTGCCTGAACTAAAGGTAAGAAAGCAACCCTTTATTCCAATGTAATTCCAACGTGTCCAATTCGTAATTTGTTGTTTCTTGTAGCATCTGTGGACTGTGGGAGCAGCGGACACATGCTATTTTCGAGGATGTAAAGCGCTACCATCGCTGCAATCTTTGAATTTTAATGGTAGACGATTTTATGAGAAAGACACGCTTGGTTTCCTCGAGAGTCTATATAAAATTGCACCACAATTGATGTGTTTAGAATTATGTTCTGTCACCTTGGGAGAAAGAGGCGTCCAATATATTTTTAGCAATTTCTCCAAAATCACCCGTTTCCAGCTTGAATGGCCAACAGAGGTAAGAAAATTGATCGATATATCACTAGTTTATTTGTGCCAGGTAATCTCAGTTTGATTTTCTCTTTCAGTTAACGCGCCATTCTCTCTCCGAAATTGACCGGTTTCCGCATCTTCTGAATCTAGAATTGTATTTGTTTGGTAAACACACATTCTTCCACATGATCATGCCTCAAAACGACGTTCGTTGCCTTACTCTTCACTTCCCTTTTTTAGTAAGTGAAAGATGCATCTGACACTTATTAGCTATCAAATTGTGATCTTATTAAATTCTTTTTTCCTAACTTTTATAGCACGATAATGTACAAGATGATGATTTTCTTCGGCTGGCGGAAATGTTTCCTCACCTCAACCGTTTGAATTTGGTCATCTTTCGTGAAGTTCTTCATGAGTCTACTCTCGATAGTTTACGGAAATTACTTCCGGCATGTGTAATCAAAACGTATGTCAGCCATGTGGGAAAGTATAAAAATGTTCCAACGTGGTACAGAAGTGAAATGATGCCGGTGTGGGAGAAAGAATGGCTATGGAAAACGTCGGATGTCTCATTGATGTAATATTCATCGACTATCTTGAGAAGGAAAATACGATCAATAGTAAATATTATACAGCGTTATTGGAGCATTTGAAGGCCGACATTGTAAAGAAAGACCGCGTATGGCAAAGAAAAAAAATGCTTACCGGCTGGAAAAGGAGCTTACCGGTCGAATAAAAAGGTGGTGGCTTAATCTGAAACTGAAACAAAAAACACGTTTTCCTCCAGGGATTTTTCAACCCATGTTTTACGAACAACGTAGAATCCTATCCTCAAAAGGCGGTTTGGTTTGCAGATTGGGCCAACGATTATTGTGACGCAACGAGCGATTCAAATTTACAACAAACCTGCGGCAGCTGAATGATGAAATATTGATTTATACCTTCTTGTAATTGCAGTGAGGTGAATTCTCCCATGGTCTCATTTAACTAAATTACTAGACCCATCAGTGGCTGAACGCGATATATTAGCATCAGAAAATAACGACGTAAATACTATTAACTGCAGCATTCTAGATGAAAAAGCAGGAGAAGGTATGACTTTCAATCGATGCTGTGGTAAATCAGGATCAAGCAGTAACTTATCCGACAGAATGTGGTAACCAGGGACTCTCTTAATATATTTTGAAGTTGAAGGTTGGAGCTAATCACGGAAGACGAAAGAAATATCCGAAGCATGCTCTCTTAACGTACGTTTTGGTTAGTCCTGAAAAGGACTACCGTTGCGGAGATGCGAGTGTGGGTGCGGATCGGCGGGCGGATAGACACTGCAAATAAAAGAATAATAATTGATCTCTAAACCTAATTTTGATAATCATATTTTAAAATTACCTTGACGCTCGGTAACTTGCTCACCTGTAGACAAATTGGCGGAATGTGTGATCTCACTTAGACGCTTTCCGCGATGAAACTGCCAATAAGACAACCCTAATTATTAATTATAATTAATATTAATAACCATAATATTAATTACTTACCGGTCGTCTTGGTATGAATCGTTCGTAAGCAAACGTAGGTTAGTTTTCGTATGAATCCTAGAGCAAACAGCAAACGTAAGCTTAGTTTTTCGTATAAAACCTCTAGTTTATTTTTCCGTATAAAACCTCGTTTATTTTTCATCAATAAATCCTAGAATGAAAGTTTTTTCTACGGCCATTTTTTACGTATTTTTGCGATGTTTACGTTTGACATGTTTTGAAAAATCTGAGCAAAATGGTAGCTCAATAAAGATGGTAGGTTGTGAAAAGACGGCGTAAGTTGATCTAGATGAATTTGAATCGGTGGTTTGGAACGGTAGCTCGGTGGTTTAGGTGGAAACGAGTAAACTGAGAAACGCGTTCGGGTCAAGAAGATGGAAATGATGTGTAGTTTGAAAAGATTGCACAAACCCTGTCAGCGAAAACCCTGATGCTTTTCGAGTGTCTGAAGACGAAATGTGAAAAATTTATTCCGATTGTCGGAACACATCACCCGGACCAGAAAGGTTGACCGCTGAAAGTTCAACGAAAACTTGGGAAAGCAAAGTTTCAGCCTCCATGAAGTGTAGCAATATGCCTAAGCTTGCAAGTTGTGTTTGCTTAGCCAGTTGGCCAGCTGAAATGAGCAACCATAGCTTTAGCAAGTTTGGTGTCTGTAAAAACTTTGGCCGCTCCACATGCCAAAACCCGTAACCTACCCAAGAAAAGAATAATAATTGGAGATAAGTGCCGTTGCGCAGATTCAGCAGCCGCAGCGACCTTGCAATTAATCGGCCCCGGTGACGTGAGTGTTTTAGGAACCGCCCGGACGTGGGAATGCTACTGTATAATGAAAGCACACCTGCGGCCTTATTGACTGATTCGCACCGCCGGTATCTTGCAGCGGAACCCCCAATTGGTGTCACACATATGCTCGGTGTACTATATATTTTCAAATTAATTGACGTTCAAATCGGTTTTACCGCCAGCGGCCGCTCGCCGACCCGCCGCCTCGCCGCCTCGCCGATTGCCGAGATTCGTTCGATTGTTTAGCAAAATCTGTAATTATGGCCGCAGTGGCGGAGTGTACTGCTCAAAACAACCCCTCTGAATACGCATGGTGCTGCCGCTGCTGCTGCTGTTACTACTGCTACCGGCGGTTTTTGCTTCCTCGAATTACCTCGACCGACGGTTCTAGAGCCACCACTCGCCTCGACTGCGGGCGAAGTTGGCGAAGGGTCTCCATAACCAGAAAATGGGGGAACAAAAAAGCTAAACACATCGCGCCGGCTGAGCGCCGTGTTCGGTGCCCGGGCGTCACTATCCGGCGCCACTAGTTGGCGGCCGCCATCACCGGGCTGGTTGGTAGTTAGATTTTATGACACTGCCACGTGTGCAAAAAAAATGGCTTGCATTGGGTGCCGTGCGCCCTCCGATCAGTGCTCCGGCCGTTCCGGTGGTGTTGTGAGGTGAGCGATCATTAGTGGAGCCAAAGAATTGGGCCAACGAATCGGTTTCTTTCGCATCCGCGGAGGTCCTTGAAGGTTGGCAGCATTCTTAACCAGTCATCTTGGCGCGCCTTGGGTAGCGCACGGCGGCACCCTAATAGGTGCATAATGAGCAATGGGTTTCACGGCACGTCCCAATACCTTCCGCTATCGGCCGATCGGCAACAGGTGGAACGCCACGCAACGATGGCAACGAGAGCCGCGTTTAATTGATGGATCGATTAGGTTTTTCCCATACGGCTCCCGTCGTTTAGGCCGCAGAAATCGCGCATTAAATCGAGCAACGATGTCGATGCGGGAAGTTAAGAATCAAGATTAGTTGACACTTTACGGTTGGCTGCGTCGTCCAAACACAACAGTAATTATGCATGTGGCTTAGGTCTTTTTCCTACAGGCACCAAACGGGAACACTTTGGCCCTTTTTCTTTCGATTCCACGCACCTTTTCTTGTGCAACGACCATCCCGCAATATTGTTTTGCGTCAAACAGCAATCTTTTGATAGGTTTTGTAGAGGGAATGAAGCAATCATTTACTTTATTGATTATCTTTCCATCCACTGCGCGAAGGCCTAACGGAACGCAACAGTGCCAACGGTCATTCGCAGTAAGTTAAGTTTGCCACGGCGGGGGGTGGGATTAGGAACATCGCGCCGGAACCGCCTCACCGAAGACGATACATACCTGCGGGAGTCGTTTTCGGAGAACGCGCCGAACGCCGCGAGCCTACGCGCCGGGCTTTCCGATTTCCGTTCTCATGCCGCCAAAGAAGCCGCCCTTGAATTTGTTGTACCTATTGCGGAATTTAAGACCCTGCCTGTGACTGGCCTGTTCCTTTGAACGAGTCTATCGAAAGTACCGTTGCCGTCGGAAGGCCTGCGGAAGATCTGACGGCCACTGGGAACGCGCGGAATTGAGCGCTCTTAAACGGTTCGTTTCCCAGTCGAATTCTCGAAACGTTTCTTTCGGGACGGATTGTGGGACGGGTGACGTTGAAGGCGTTGATAAATTCCCACACACCGGCGACTTGCGACACACCGCACAACATTTCACTCAATTTATTCATTAATACTACGCCATCGGCCTGATGTGTTAAATAGGCTTAGGGTTCGTGATGGTTGATCACTCGTAACTGTCCAAATGTTTACGGCACAGGTTAACAAGCGGATATAAAATGCAACTCGGTGCAGTAAAAAGGAGTCAAACGTAAAGCATCGGTGCTCCGTGCCTCACTTGGCTAATGGTTCTGACCAGATTTCAGCTAAAGTTAATGTATCGCCGATACGCATCTGATCAACTAGGTCCGAATAGCGTGCCGTCGGGAGTAGTTTATTGCTTTTGTTACGTTACGGACAATCCATATGCAGCGAAGTTGACGATCACAGCGCACCAACCGGTTTTGGCTTCGCGGAAAGTACGTTGGGTTTAGGCATCATTAATTTGTGGTATGCGCGTTTGCATTAAAATACGTATCGTACCAATTCTATGCGTTTTTCCTTTCGCCCTTGCGGATCAAGTGTTGCGGAGATGCATTAATGTATTATTTATTTATTTATTTATTTATTTATTTATTTATTTAAAACAGTCAACGGGCACTTAGCCTACATGACAATAAAAACTTAATCTATCACTTAGAACTAAAACTAATCAAACAGACGAAACGAAACGACGAAGCACGTAACCGATATTTACGAAAAACACAGGTAACGAGGACGAAAAATTTACCATGAAGACATGAAGGCAATTGTGGCATAGACATGTAATGACATAGACAAAACATTATAAGAAATTACATAAAAAACTTGAGTTTGGACTGTTTCAGACAGTTAAATGATTGGCTTCGGTTATGGTAATAGAGGTTATTTCAAGTATTAAAAGCATCCTTAACGATGAAGACGTTGTTACTATTTGTCACCGTTATAGCTTATCGATTAAGACTAAATGATAACCATTCATCTTTCGTCTGAAAATAATTTTACTATCCATTGATCAAAATTTGATTGATTTCAACTTCCAGCTAGCGTCAGAGTGTGATGGACGTTTTATGTGACACATAAAATGATTGCAATTGAGAAGGCTTCATAAAAACCCGTAAATAAAATAAACAGATTTGTTAAATTTCCTAAATCCGTATTTTATTTTATTTGATAAGTGTCATCATAGTAGTAAATCTAACTACTTTCGTATCTCATTCAAACGCTTTTCTTAAATTGCCTAAGAAAACTTGGGATTTTGCTGTTTTCAAGTACTGGAACTAATTCCCTTTACGACGTCAACTCTTGATTCTGGCTCTAGACCCTTACACGAAGAGTTTTGTGAAGCCTTATTTAGTGTTTTACTTATTTTGCTGTTCTTGAAAACAGAGTACTCCCGGCCGTAGTTCCCCATTGCGGGCCATTGTGATAAGTCAACAAAATTCCTTAACCGACCCCGCGAGTACATTTGCCAAGTACGGGAGGGGCCAGGTCTACGTCATCAGCCGCCTTTCAGACACCCGTCGGCGGAAGTTGGCGCAGGAAGCTGCCGTACAGACGACCGACCGAGACCGAGCGCCGCAATCGTCAGCTTTTTCTGCTTCCGTTCGCTCGGCTGAACCGTTTCCTGTCGCGCCTACCGCAATTCGATACCGATTGCCCTCGTCCCACCGGTCCCGTGGTGATGATGGTAGGTCAGTCGATTCGGCCGGGAGCCAGCCAGAGGCACTCCGAACGAACGGTGCGCACATTACTCGACTTTAGGCCGTCGCTTTTTCTGCGCTCTCGCGAACTTCCTTCTCGTTCCGCAGATTCAAGTGCCATTTTTTATTTGTCCACTTTTTCCCATCGCCGCTTTTTGCTTTCCTCGCGGCGCTCGGGAGCACTTTGGGGGGCTGAACTCCCAGAGTGTGTGTGTGATTGGGGTTTCTTTTGCGCCTCTGCTTTTTTGCGCGACAAAGTTCCTTGGGATAGGATCGGCTCGGCGTGCCTCTCGGAGTCCCCGGGACGGACGGGATGGATGGGCGTAATTCAGCGGTGCTGCGGCTGCCGCTAGGAGGGGAGAGAATAAATTTCCTGCAACCGTTCGCAATTGATTGCTTAAATTAAGGCTTTGGCAAAACGCACAGGAAGTGGCCGGGTACGCTTCGCGGCTGGGGCGAGATTGTTTGCCGGTGGCAGAGCCGTGCCGAGGACTTAGCGCCGATCACCCGGTCGCATATCCGGTCCATCGGGGGATCGTGGAGCGGAAACGCCAATTATGAGCGGCAGCGGCAATGATCGAAATGTATGTTAGAATTACTAATCAAACCGGTACAGCACCACGCGGAGCAGGTTTTGGCCTTGGTGTGCCGGTTTTGTGTAGATTTGTCGTCCGGAGAGTGTCCGGATGCGTGACCTAATGGGAGGCGATGATTTAGTTTTTGACGTACTTCATCTTAAATTGTAACACCATTGTGTAGTGTTTTGTTGTACGTGATTGTAGGCTGCGGTTTCCGATTATTTGCGTGATTTATCTCGCTATGAACCTTTTTTCAACCCTTAAAAACGGACCCTATTGATTACCGGAAAAGGTAATAACCAACTGTGGTGTCTTTGAAACATAGAAAAATGGCGTCCAGGTTGAGTGGTGCTCCCGTAAGCATAAAACACTGCCAAGCATGCTGAGAATCGCTTTGGAAGACGGAACGATGACGGAAGAAAACAAAATGGCCAAAATTCGTGGCCCACTCTAATCATTAACCGGCGTTAGATGATGATGGCGGCCGCTCGAAGCCGAAAAATGGAACAAAACGTACGAAGCAACGAAAGGCAACAGCAAAGCAGGGAAGCAGAGACGCAGCGCAACAAACGAAACGAAACGAAACGACCGAACAAGAAAAGTGGAGCCGTAAATGACGGGTGGGTGAAGCCAGTGGACTCGCCCCGCGGAATGGCCTGTGATGGCCGCGGCCTCTCGATGGCTCAAGGCCTAGGGGTGGCGATCTGAACGAAAAAATAGGCAGGAATAAGGGGTACCCGCGGGGAATTGGGTTTTCCAGGTTCGCCGCCGGTTTTTGTTGGTCCCGTTTTCGTTGACCGTCGAGTCACGGAGTGGCAAGATGGCGTCGTCATCTTCGGTGGTCAGGTGTGTTCGAGCCGTGTGCAGGAATGCACGGGCCCTGCGAGGAACCTTCGAAAACCCTACGAAGAGGCGGGAGAGCTAGAGCAAAAAAGACCCCGTGATCTGAGAGGAAAAACGCCTAACGACCTGCATTAGATCGATCTGACAGCCGTGCACCGGGATCGGGGTGGTTAGGTTGCCGTTGGAAGCATTTTGGTAGCAAATGACGGCGACCGCGGGCAACCGTCAATCATCATTTTGTACGCCTTTTGTTGTGTGTAGGCTCCAGCCTCCCGTTATCTCCCGTCCGTGTTGCTAGCCGTCTCGCGGGTCTTTCTTACTGGCTCGGCTTTTCGTGCCATCGATTTGACAATTTGGTGTGCCAGGCACAGCATGGCCGGGCACACGCTTCGGTGCGATCGTGCCGGGCTCTCTGTTTGCTGTTCGCCGCCCGAGGGGAAGCAATTCTAGTAGCACCGAGGAGAATCACCATCATTAACTGTTACATTATGATACAAAAATAACACCGCCGTTGGGGCTTGAGCGCCCTGGCGATCACGGTGCCCAGGCAGGTGAGGGCCAGCAAACCACGCGGCCAGCTGTGGGACGCGCCGCGCGGCTCTAAACTGCTTCAGCTCTTATTGCTACGCAAATTAAAAAATCGCCATGAAGTAAACCAGTAAAAGAACAAAAAGTGGTGCCTGTTGAAGATTACTCTGTTCGATATTGAAAGGAGTTTTCAAAGAGGCCCCGGCAGCAACATTAAACGCGGCAAATTAGACAGGACAAGCAGCTTCTTGCTTGCAGTATTCTCGTTTTCACGAACGCAACAATCGGGGTGGACTAATTCTGCATAAAACATAAAAGTATTTTAATCCTGTCAGGTAAATAATGTAGAAAATATTTTTCGACCAACAGGGTTGTGCAAATGTTGGTTTAAGCAAAACAGAAAAGCTTTGCTGCTGGTCTCGAAGAGCTAAAAATGCAGAATTCAGTGCCAGAATGGTACTTAAGTGATCCACGTCCAAACAAATGGAGACCAGAGACAGGAAGCATTGTAAAGAAATATTGTCGTAAGAGAAAGAGTATGAAAGGTGAACACCTTCCGTGCGAACAGAGCACAGCACATTTGCGGACAATATTTGGCTACGTCCGGTCTTATTACTACGTAAATTAAAGAAACAAATCATTTTTTAATCGCATTCTAAATCTCGGCCTTATGCATTGACTTGCCGGCAGTATGGCCTTCCTGAACATCAATCCACTTGTTCCATGGGGACTCCAATTTATAAATTCCACCCCTGAAGTGAGAAACTGGAAGGTCTTCAAAAAACGCTTCCTTGGTTGTTATAATCATTTGATGAAAAGAGCTTTCCACGCATTCATTTTTGTAGGTCTGGAAACAGATGAATGTCGTTGGGGGCCAAATCTGGTGAATACGGTGGATGCTTCAAGGATTTTTGCCATCGTCAAAATGCTCTTGTGACACGGTGCGTGGTCCTGAAGAAAAAGGATTTTTTTTCATCTGCAAACCGAGTCTTTTTTCACGAATTTTCTCCTTCAGCTGGTCTAAAAGGCTACTATAATATTCATCATGATGATAGACCCAAGCCACAGTGATGAGTCGACGAACAAAATCCATTTAATTCGAATGTTTTTTTTCCATTGTATACCTGTAAGTTGGCTACGCACCCTAATGACTCTGTCTACGAAATAAATAAATATATTAATTAACTAAAAAACCAATAGAAAATTTAAACCCTATCAGCTCGAGAATAGCTCAACTGGGGGCACTGCATAAATTGGGGCTTTTCGCAAAACACGCTCCGCGTCCGGGACGGAAGTGAACAAATTTAAATGCATTCTAGCGTTTTTGCCACCTATTCTAGTGTTGTTTGCGATAAAAGTATTTGCGCTCTTTCCCGAAGCAACTGTTTGCTCACATTCACCGGTCTATCTGCAACATCTTTTAACTCTTTCTCTCTTACTCTGTCTGTCGCTTTCGTTCAACGTTATCTTCCGTCGTTTATCGATTTCGTGCTTTTTTTTCTATCGCTTTGGCCCGCGTTCACGTTTTATCATTTCGCTCAATTCATCTTAACGGCCGGCCTCGGCTGCTTGGGCGATTTTTTTGCGATCCCGAGATGCGTTCCGATGTGAGGCCTAGAGCCTCACGGGTTGGTTGGTTCGTTGTTTTTGTTGCGTAAAGCATAACCCGCTCTATGTTGCGGAGAGTTTTGAAACTATTATTGAGCCCGTCGTTGTGTTTTTCTTCTTGGTGCTTCTTATTTATGCGCGCCGCCGCCGTGGCCCGTGCCCGTGTTTTTGCCACCGCTCCCCGGGCTTTGGGGTTGGTGGGGGGTAGGCTTATCGCAGCGACGCACCGGTCCCCTCGCCCACCGTGCCACAGTTTAAAACTGGTGTAATTTTATATAATGGATTCCCGGTCCCGGCCGATCGGCAACCCGGGCTCTCTCTCTCTCTCTCTCTCTGTGTATTTGTTTTTTTCGTCCCCTTTTTCTTCCCAGCCCAACCCGCGGGAGGGATGGCGGACCGCGGGAGGTTGGCAGCGTTTTTCGCCCGGTGCGCACGTCTTACTTTTTGAAGTCATTTTCTCCGCGCGCGCGCTGTCATCTTCCGGCCCGGGTTGCGGGATGTTCACGTTTAAGAGCTGCAGTGTGCGTGTTATTTTTTGTTTCGTCGTCATCATCGCGCCTCTCTCTCGTTCTCTCCCGGCGTGGTCCCGGCGATGGTGGATTCTATGGCGATCGAATAAGTGCTCCCCGTTTCGTGGTGCTGCGGTTTCGTCCGCGGAGCGCGGCCTCGGAAACCAGAAGCTATGCTGCTTGTACTTTAATTCCCACCGTTTCCAATCCAGGCCCGCCGGCCGGCGTTCCGGCGTTTATCAAACGGAAACCAGCCACCCTGCCTTCCCGCTCGGGGTGGCTCGCCAGTCGCCCCGTGAGTTCTGGTTTTGCGTTCGTGCTATTTTAATTATTACGAAATACTATCACGTAATTTGATGGAATCAAGTTCGGGCTCCGGCGGTCGGTCGGTGCTGCAGGGGAGTTTTATGCTCCCCCCTCCCCGCCGATGCTCTTGCTCAGGCAACGGACAGCCGGGAAAAAAATCCTACGAAATCATTAGATTGTTTACCGAGAGCGGCTGTGGTGGTTTGGCGTGTGTTCAGCTCTGTTCAGTTCACTGTTCTGTGGCCATTTCAGCTTGAAAGGTGGTCAAGTGTTTTTAATTTTATTGTTCCTTTTTGTCAACAACCCGAGAACTGAGTAAGCAATAGTTTATTGATCAATAGAAAGAAGAATCCATAAAAAAAATCGGTGGAACTCGAGATACGAAGTGCGATCCATCTTGACCGAGAACGTAACGTTAAACGATAAAGTCCTCCTCGCCCTTAATGGCTGAACCGGCCGACCATAACAACAAACCACAAGCACATCATCAAGCGGGGCCCTCCGATGGAAGAAGAAAGACCCGAAAAGGGAGAACCACTCGGCGGTTGCGCGGTCCGCAACCATCCATAACCTAGCGTAAGATGTTTTCGCTTGTGGTCTGTCCCATCAACTGTCCACCGCCGCCGCCATCGGCATCATCAGCACCTCTCGCATCTTCGCTACGAGCCACTTGCGGGAACGATGGCCCTCGCAGGGGGTTGTTAATTTTCGGGGGCAGCTCAGTCCCGGGGGCGGGTTGGCGGAGGGAAGCACCACATCGCCGTGGGACCAGTTTCCAGCGAGATTCCAGTGAGTGGCCTGCAAAGCGAGGGGGGGAAACGGCAATGCTTATACTGCTAACTCTTTTCTGCCGTGCCCGTCTTCGGACGGGCTTTGTCCCGGACCGGGCCGGGTTCTTGTCGGTTTTGGTTTGGGATTCGCCCGTCGCGGTTTCCAATTTCAGGTTCAACAACAACAACGCCACCAAAACAGAAAAGCGTTGCAGAGGGGGGGCTACACTTGGGGCCACATTTGTAGCCGTTTCGTGAGTTAAGACATTTTTTTAAATAGTTCACCAAAATGGCGTTCTTGGAAATGCAACACATCGCAAATGCTCTGATGGGTTTTACACCAACATCGGATGCGATAAATACAGCGAAAGGTTAGCGAAAAGAAGTTAAGTTGAGGGTTTGTGCCGAAGATATTCACCATATGTTAATGAACTTGTTTTGAAGTTGATCGCTTACGCACACTAGCTTTAATGGGATGAACACGACCTTCGGTTTCATAATTCTTGATTATTTAGTTGACGGCTGCTCCACTTATGTCGAACATTTTTGCAATATTATTGGCTCTTTCAGCAGGTCCGTTTAATGAATTCTTCATCGTAAGCTTTTAATCCTTATTCCGCATCCTTATTCCGAAAACATATAAAAAATCGTATAATTATTATCTATAATAAACTGAATTTACTCTTGTTGCTTTATCACCGAGTAAAACGAAGGCAATTGGTGTGAAAAATTGAAAACTTCAAGCTTCAAACATCAAACTCTGTAAATGATCCTCGCCTCGGGATGCCTCGGGAGCGAATATTATTATTATTAATATGTATTAAATGGACTGATCGAATGAGTTGTAATAAGTGTTAGAGAGTTTTCACCAGCTGGAGTCAAAGTAAACTTCATGAAGTTGAAAATTGTAACGCTCAGTTAGTACTGACAACGTTACTTGATGCTATTAGATTATAATAGAGTAATATAAATAGTTAGAGTACCAAAAAGTGGTAAATAGCAATAGTAAAAAAAAAGTAAATAGAAGAAAAAGCGTAAATAGTAAGAAAATGAATAAATTAATAATACAAAAAGCTTCTGTTAAGTAAAAACGAAAACCACAATAAAGTAAAAAATTCAAAAATTTCTCACTTTAAAGTAAGTAATAGTAAAATGATCGTAAACTGCTGGATCACCGATTTGAGTGAAGCAACCGAAAAAGGTAAAAGGGACGCCTTTCGGCTTTCAATCCGTGCGCCACTGTGCCAGAGGCGGCCCATTCCGGTTGGGTGTGGGCATAACAGTTGTGCTTTGGCCGCATATATATATATATTTGTCCGGATCCCATCTCCTTCGGAGCACCCTACCGCGTGCCCTTCCCCGCGTAAGGGACGGCCGCCTAATGCTCGTTTTTTGCGTTTCTTTTTGCGTGCTTATTTTCGTCGGCTTTTACCACTTTTTTGTTGCTGTTCTTCTTGTGGCCAACGAAGAGGGAAGCAGCAGAAGTCCTAGGCGCGATAAGATGGGCCGTGGATGTTGGTAATTTAAAACCAATTCCGAAACGAAAAGCAAAACCATCAGCAGCGACGGCAGCAGTCACTGCCCACTGGCGGCAGCCGGAGCCACCGCCATTCGCCCGGGACCCCATCACTCACTGAATGGGGCCCCTTTCCGAATGGGGTCCCTTTGGCTTCTTCCCCTAGCCCACCCCGCCCGGATTGGCCGGCGCGCGATCATAGATCGAAACGTCCGAGGATCGGATGTTTGGATCATCATGCTGCCCAGGTTTTTTGCGTACCCCCGGGTTTTGGTGTGTATGTTTTATTGTTGCAGCGGGGAGCGAGGCGGTGGTTCCGTTCCGGTGTCCCGTTTTCGCCGCGTTCGCTGTGTTCTCTTTCGCTCCTTCAAGCTTCGTTTAACACTTTGGCCAGTTTTTAGTGGCCCTAAACCCCCCACCCTTGCGGGCCGTTTGCGGTGCGTTTGCAACGAATTCTCGTTTTCGACGCGCGACGCTCGGTGGCGGCCGTGGCGGGTGATGTGGTTCGGCGGATTCGGCGAAATGGCAGGGTGGCGGGGTGGCCCCGGTGGCGGGGAGCTGAAAACAAGTTTTTCCTTCGATTTAGTCGTTTTTATTTCGCGAAACCGTTCGCGAATTTCAGCGCAGCCGAGCTGAGTGTGGTCGGTTTCGTTTTACGTTTGTTGCGTTTTGCGGCATTCCCCGGGCGGCAATTGACGAGGGAGTGCGAGGTGTGGGGTGCGGTACTTTACGACGTATCGCAGCCGGCCGCATCGTAAAACGCCGGACGGTGCCACACTCCGGTCTGCGTTGGGGTAGGTTAAGGTTGCACCGCCAGCTGCCGGAGCAACCTTCGCACTTGGCCGTCACCGTTTTGGTGCAGATTTTTGCCATTTGCAGGTTGTTTTGCTTTCTTATTATTTACGTTCTACGTTACGCGTTCACGTTGTTAACGTTATAGGAAACGAAAAGTTTCGTCGCAGATAAGAGTTTGCACCCATCGAATAAGATAATGGGAAAACAAAACTAAATTAAGACACTGATTTTTGCGATCCCCACTTATAGCCGTTGAACTAATTAGAAACTAACATTTCAGATCATATGGAAAGACAAGAAATAAAAAGGATGTCATGCGGCGTGCTCTAAAAATGTCGCCCGATCAGATTCCGTTTAGGATTAATATTCTTACTCCATTTTCTGAAATTAGCTTACACTTACATTACACTAATTTATTGCGTTGGGTTCTGCGCAAAGGCAAAAGGAAACCTAGAAGGACAGAAATTTTTATGAAACGCCGACCGAAACGACGCGGCCCGGTTTCGAAACAATGAGGACGCATGAAGGTGCTATAAAAAGAAGCATACGACATACCAAAAAGATTATGGCAGTGCATTGAACCGCGAACGGCGAAAACGATTAAATCTTCGCTCCGTCCGTTTCACGACGAAAAAACTGGTCCGATTGTGGCCCTCAACTCGCCTGTTGGTTGATGGTGTGCGTTGATCGTCTTTTGACCCTTTTTCTATGCACACGGGCAGAGTTTAATCCTCTTCTCGTTCTTTCACTATTTCACGACTGGGATGATTTGTATCATTTTGTACTAAAAATAAGAACATACCAGTAACAGCCATCTATTTAACAGTACACCATGTTTCCGTTTAGGAGTTGGTCAATGAAAAAAGTTGAATGGTCAATGAAAAGAAACATGAGCATGAGATAAAGTGTAAGGAAATCGACCCACTTCTGAAGCGACTTAAGTTTGGCAATGGAAAATGGACAAAACGTTAGAATTACGAAGGAAGTTACGAAGGAAGCGCGTCACATCATCCATGCACGATTTTAAATGAGAGATTTGCAACATTTATGGAGGTGCGATGATGATGAGTTATTGCCGTCTGGTCGTGTTAATAATTCAGGGCAATAATGCTATATTCTAAACTTAAAATATTTTAATAAGGAATCGAAGGAACATTCACAAAAATCAGATTCCCACGGTTGGAATGTCTAAATACATTCGTCACAAAAGGACTGCTTCGGGGGAACTTTAAAAAAATCCATGAAATAATGGAGATATGAATGGAGATGAATAAAATCAAATATCAAGTCAGCATCGGACAATAATAAAATTATTATCGAATAATTTTTTTATGTTTGCCAAATATCTAAAATGTGGTGTTGTGTTGGCCTGGTAAGAGAAACCTGCCCTATGCCCCAACCCTACTCCCAACTCCCTACTACTACTACTATCCGTAGCCTGGCGAAAAAAGGGCCGGGAGCCGGGATCGGGGCCGGTATCGGTTGCGAATTCGGTTGCGCCCGGGGCAGACTAATTAATCAATTTCATCAACGCTTCGCGGCTCACAATCGACCGTAAGCACCGTTACTTTTCCATTAACAGACGCTTCACAACATCCTGCTGCTTGCGCTGGCTGGCCCCGGTGGTCCAGGACCAGTCCGAAAATAAAAGACTCCCCCGTTGAAGTGTTGCCGGAGCCCGGAGCCGAAGAAAGCGAACCCCGACGCGAACCATTAGTTTTCTTCGCCAACCACTCCACGGCCCGCACGGCGATGCTGTGCAATAATAATGGTAAAAATAACAATCATCATCATCATCATCATCATCATCTTCGCACACCACTCGGGTCATCGTCAGCAGGCTGGCTGGTCATGCATGCTGGCTGGCACCGCGCGTTGCGTTTCGGTGCGTTCCGAGGACCTCCTCCCGGACCCGGTCTGACGTCCAAACGGCGACGATGACCAAACGCGTTGCGGCAGGCAGGCTGTAAAATGTGCAAATTCCACACCAAATGCCACCCGAAAGGGTGGTGCCGGGGCGCCCGGTGCCCTGCCCGGCCCCGGCCCTGGCCCCACGATTGATGCAACATTAAATCAACCGTACTATTGTGTCCATCGAAAAACTTTTGCCACTTCCCATTGCGTGGAGCACTTTCGTGGGGAGCCTGGAGTCTCTCTTGCCGTGAAGAGAGCAAGAGAGAGAGAGACAGAGAGAGAGAGCGAAGAAGCACGAAGGAGAAGGACCGCAGGGAGCGATCAGTTGAAGTGGAAGAAAATCTTGGCCGACACAAAAACAGGAAATCTTGGCAAAAATAACTGCAAAACTGACAGGCGAAGGTTACGACGACGCCGACGGTCTGCCGGACGAGCCGGACGACGACGACGACGACGACGATAGCAGATGCTTGCGTGTGATTGACGAGTGCTTTTGTGTGGCGGGCCTGATGGCCGCGGCTTTACCCCGCCTTGGTGTGTGTGTCCGGCAGAAGGAATCGGCAGTCTGGGAGTTTGGCTCAAAAGTAATAAAATAATTTATAACATGTGAACTTGATAGATAGCTGCGAGCGGGTGAGCGCGCGCGTCCGCGAATCTTGGCGAGCGCGGGGACGGTCGCCAATGCGCGTTGCTGTTTGTCGTGGCCGCCAACACGCCGGGGAACGGTGACTTTTGAAGGGTCTCCGGTCCGGTTCGATCCAGGCGATCGTCCGTAGTTGGCGGTCCGAACGGGTACAGTTGGCAACATAAATTGGGCCCCTTGGCACCCAGAAAGAGGCAGTTGATTGACTGACCGAACTGATAATCGAATTGCATTCGGCGGCCACTTATTGGCCACTTTTTGTACTGTTTGTAAATAGTTTTAAGGATTTTGTACCACATTTTCCTTGGTTCATGGTTTATTTTTCCCGTGTAGCCATGTTTTTTGATTTTCGTTAATCAAATAGATGGAAAACTGTGTAGATTGATGGTTTAAGCTTTATTTAGTTGAGCGATGTGTGTGGTACAGCTGAATAAAATGGTTTCCTTTAAACGCGAAGAGTCGTGCAACTAATTGGAAATTACTGTAGTGAACGGTCGAGTAAAGGATTTATTACTATTTTCGGCTAGCTAGAATAAAATTGTTTCGGTTAGCTTTAAATTAGTCTATAAGAATAGTTTAGATAGTGTTAGAATAGGTTTATTATAGAATTGTCCATTTAGTTATTGAAAATAAAAGCAGAACACTTCTTCCTTCTGTTTCGATCGTAGACGTGGAGAGGTGACGTTAAATAGAAGAGAACATTCAAAATGAGCAAACGCCGCAACAGCTTAGGATAAAACGAGTATAAAAAGACACGTTTGAAACACATATTTGAAAAAAAAATAGCAAAAGTCTAAAGATAATAAAAAGTCTTATAAAATTTAAATATCCCAAAAATATTAATAAAAAAGGGGAGAATTACGTTTCCTTCATGCTCCGGAAACGTTTCGATAGAACTGCCTCTAGTTTGTCGCTAACTGTAGGAAGCTTCCAGACGCACTGCGTTTCCTGGCAGTTCCTTTATGGTGCTGCATTTTTGTCTCTCCACTCTGTTCTCTCTCTCTCTCTCTCTCTCTCTCTCTCTCTCTCTCTCTCTCTATCCTGTTATTCCATCGATAGTATGCGGGAGATCGTCTAGTCGCGCGCGAAGGAGAGAGATCTGTCGGAATGAAGTGTGTACAAAGGGAATAATTGCTGGACATTGACATCAATCTGCACTGCCCGCCCCGCCTCGCCTCGCCTCGCCTCCGTTCCTTCAGTCCGCTGCACGCACACACCCCGGTGGGGAGTTTTGCATGCATCTGCCTGCCGGACGGTGAGTTTTTTCGCGTACAGCACACTTCTGAAGGATCTGGACGTTGCAGACTCCGCGTCCGAGCGCTTCCAAGCACCGGCACAAGCGCGTCTTCGAGTTCGGGCTCTCTGCCGGTGTCTCCGGCTCCCGTTCCCGTCCAGGGGTGTGATCTCGTTTCCGTTTTGGAGCTGGTTCTGCTGCGTTGTTTCTGATTACTTCGGCCGCTCTCGCGTAGGTCAGGTCTGCGGCTCTACGTCGCTCCGATGGTTGCGATTATTTTCGAAGCTTATGCCAAAGTTATGATGAGCCCGCTAATGCGGGCTTCAAAGTGGGCAAAAGTGGAAGAGGCAAGCCCCAGAGATGACCGAAGATGGCAGTTGATGGCACGGCGAACGGTGCAGACGACCGACTGCCGAAGATGGGAACGAGATTGGTTTCGTTCGGTGAAAAATGGTCGCCCGACGAGGCAGACGGCACGAGGAGGCACAAAACAAGATCACGGAGCATCATCAAGTGGGAGGAGAAGAAAAAAAAAACGGGGCGGACGACAAAAAATGCACTCCGGAGTGTCAGTTTACGGCGGAGAGCGTTATGCTAACGGGGCACTGACCATTTCGCATAATGGAAAATTTCTACGACATTTGCCGTGCTTTCCGCGGAACGGTTTTAGCCATTGACATTTTAATCTCCGCACAGCCGAGACCAAATAAAGTGGGAGAAGAAGGGAGGCTTTATTGCCGTTTCCCATTAGTTTGTCTACTTTGAGACTGGCGAAGGTTTACTTAGAACTTTCAATTGAAAGCTCATGTGATGTCTATTTGTAAGTGTCCTATTATATTGGCATTATACTAACCTATTGGTAAGAAACTGCGGCAGTCGATATGCAATAAGCTTTCCATCGACAGAGAGTGTTCAAAACTGCATAAACGGACAGGGAAAGGTGGCATAAGAATATTCACCGGACCAAGGTCCCTAAATTTCTGGTCAGCCATGACCGGTGCCTTGGCGTTATTCGCTAGTTCTCGCATATTTGTCAAAAGCGATTGCATCCTTCATATAGTTCAGGAAAGGAATCAACAATTCCGGATATGAAAAACGCGGCAATTCACCTTAAACTTCTTACTGACCTTATGCCGAGTCTCGAAATCCAACACCGAGCAATTCACAGTATTTTTATGATAATCCGACTCGACGCATTATTTTCCCGACTTCTTCAACAGTCGGTTTTCGAGAAAGCGGCACAACTTTGACTGCAAGAAGCGGCTAGCTCTATCGCTTATTCTATCTATTGCGCTTACTAAAGTTCTATCGCCATTTTGGAACGAACATTATAGAATGGGGACCATTTTCTCTTTGCTAGTGTCGTGAAACAGTCTGCCATCGTACTTACAGAACGAGAGACACAAAAGACCAAACCCCTTCCGATGAGGCTTGTGTGACTTTTTGATGTATCGAGAGGTGCTCAAAACTGTGATACAATCAATTACTAACGTGTAAATTCAATAAAACCAACTCAACGACCAGAACTATCAGGACCAGATCAGTGGACCCCGATGTGGTGGTGAACCGACCGTCACATGTACCGCTAACCCGAATGTAGGATACCAACGGCCTATCTCCGGTTTAACTCTATTGGCCGCTCACATTGGCCAATCGCTGGAGCATGAGAAGGGTGTGGATTCCGAAGATTTTTAGCACGGCCCCGGGCCCGGGTCTGGGCTGCCCGGAATGTCTTCTCTATCGGTGTGTTCGGAAATGGTTTGGAGCGTTCCGGATCCGCATCAAACGATTCGACCGCAGGCCAGCCCGGCCCGGCGAAGGTCACCTTCGAAGGCTTCCTTCGAACCGCTGGTCACCATTCCAGAGGATGGCGTTTCGATAGTGCCACCCGTCCGGTGTCCGGCCCATTCCGAAGGCGGTTTCCGGGGTCTGCCGGGAGAGGCCGGGTTGTATTGATGGGCAAATTTTTGCTGCCCATTCGAGTTGCTCATACCACCGGTGCACCGATTTCACGGGTCAGCTGCAGCGTAGCACCGTTTCGCCCCGGACGGGCACGATTCCCATGGGGATTGGAGTCATTTTTTATCAACTTCCTTCAGCAACTGTGCACTTTCTTGCTGTGCGATGCGAGGAGATGCTATCTCTGGGTGCTTTCGATACTAGTTTGGCTTTCAAGTAAAACTTGCTCAGGAAATACTTTATTTTGTTTCTTTCACCTTTTCCAGGCGAAGTCCGATCGTATCCTAAATCTTTGCAAACGAGATTAGTATCATTCAAATAATTTTCAAATAAAAGTGGAGTTTTTGTTAATTGGTTGAAGCGGATTGGAGAGTGGTATATGGGATACGTCTCAAAATTATCTGATGGTGTATTTTGAACACGAGGCAACGTTGGGCTTCAGGTATTGACTCTGGTGCTAAAATTCATCGCACACCCTTTAATTTGCATACGTGCGGATTGGAACAGAGTTTCTTTTCTTTTCTTTAAGCGAGTAACCAGGATCTTTGAGAGTTCTGTTTCTTTTACTAAAATCGTAACCTAAACCTAGTTACGTTGTTCCGATGCGCCAATCTTACTGATTAAGTCAGAAACTTAGAAGTATAATAAAGAAGAACAGTTTTTACAGTATTTTTTTTAGGAATACTGCCGTTAATTTAGTAAATCTTCAACTTAAAACTATCGACTAAATGAACGAATGAATGACTGAATGCCTGTGCAGGGGATTGCTGGTACAGGGGATTCGCCTTAATGCTTCCGATTGACTTGAGTAACTATTTCAAAATACTAGGCACAAAGTAGAATCTGACTCACTAAACTGCCCATCGTGTCTTATATAGAACCTGAGCTCGTGAACAACTTTAACTGAGTTATTGCCTATTGCGGAACCCTGAAAGGTTTTGACAAAAGTGTTGTCAATACCACTGTGCCGATTTAAGTCCCGATTGCGACATGTGTAAGGTTTATTATATAATTATAAAATTATAAATTTCAATTACACAATTTACGTTGATCTAATAAAATAAAAGTCTCTAAGTAACGTCTGTTCCAATGTTGCCCAACTTCTCGCGTCAGCAATGTAAATGTAGTTTTGGTTAGGAGTAAGGCGGTTAAGGAAATAGGTGAGAAATGCAACCATCGGTTAACAACGCACGGCACAGCGTGCTTGGTGACCATATTCTGCCCCTCGGCGAAGGGCAGGTCGTTGACACTGCGCGAGGACCACGTAGAAGTCGAAGCAGGGCAGTCGATTCCGTGCAAATATCGTAGAACAATTCCCAACTCCCCCCACGGTGATGGGTGCTAACTTTTTCCAATAAAGGACGAGCACGGAAGGGGTCCTGCTGGAAGTAGTAGGGCCTCGATGCACCGGGGGGGGGGGAGATCAGTGGATGGCACTGACTGCGCGGCCTGGCCGAGGTGATTATGCTTCGCGTGGTGCGTAGCTCAATGCGATGGTACGCACCTTCCATCGCTTCCTGTTACTGGCTTGCCGGCCGCTAATGAGTGTTCGCTGTATGTGTGTGCTTGTGTGTGTGTGTGTGCCACACACATGGAGACCGAAAAACGTAACGAACAGCAGAGAGCTCGGCAGTCGTGGAGCGGCAACGCACGGACGAAGCTAACCGGCTCGATGTGCACCGAACGAAGGATGCAAATGTCCTTTGCTAATGATTTCGCCACGAGCTGAAGGGGACCAGATCGGCGCCAAGTGTACTTTAATGAAGCAATATTCTCCTTCTTATGTTTGAATGACGATAAAGGATGCCGATCCAGTGGAGGAAGGAGAGCGCAGGGATTATTATTAAATCATAATCTGCGCCATGAAAGGCGGCGTTCCTTCCTGTTTCTCCGCACCAGAAAGTCAGAAGGGAGCTTTAAGGGCGTGTGCGTTCGGCGAGAAAGGTGGAGAAAGGACGCTTATGAGCCAGCATTGCCTTACTGTTGCACTTTATCTCCCATTGCACTTAGAGATAAATAATAATTTGATTTTCTTTTGAAAATCCGTGCGTTCAGGACTCTTTTCTTTCATTGGCGAACTTATCAAACTACGATTCGAATACTACTATTCAACTAGATAACTTGAACCCAAATCTACTACCAGCCAGTGCAATGCATCAATCGGATCATATCTCGACGACATATGCATCCTTTCCAGCCTTGTGAAAATGTTCCGGGCAATCGGCTACGTTACCTAGCGCCCAGTAGCAGGACAGTAGCGGTACCAGCCACTCGTCCAACCCCATCGCTGTCAGGACGCCCATCAAAATCTTGCCAAACTCAACCCGAAGGCGGTAAATTGATTTTGTGATCTAATTTTAAACTTTGTCACCCGGACTTCACTTCCGCTTGAGGACTGACCACCGTTCAGCAACAGCAATCAGAGGGCAGCACTCGTGGGAAAGTTATGATCCAACGGCACGGTGCATCCATTCGCATTCATCCGGCACCGACAACGGCATCGGTACGTGACCCCACCGCCCGGAAGGACTCCGGTCGCTCAAGGAGTCGATCTTCCGGCGAAGGGCGGTCCCCCAGAAATCGTCACTCAATCGTCAGCCGCACAAAACCCGAAGACAGGAATCGCTGTCAGTCGCTGTCAGGGCGATGGGGACTCGGGACATTAAATATTGATCCCCACACGCGGTAGGCGAAATCAGCAAATCAAGACAATCCGGTCGGAATGGGGGTTGTCGACTCGAGGGGTCGATCTTTTCCGTGCCGCGCACGCACACACGCACGCACGGTAACCGAATTAACGGGCGGGCACATATTTAAAATTAATTTAGCATGCCTCGGGAGATGAAAGGGATCTTGGCACGGTAATCGAATTATTGCAATTAGTTTTCAAGCTCGTGGCCGCGGTCGCAGGGCTCGGGTCCCACGTCGTGCCACGCAAGCCAATGAATCGGCAGTGCCACCGGTAGTGCCTTGCGAAAGGAACGCTGCTTTTACAGCAACTCCAAGCCCCGGGGCCAACGGCACCGGGAGCATTACACACGATTACGCAGCAATTCTGAGACAATCTTTTGAACAAAAAAAACAGGAATCGATTCATTACGGGCCGAAAGCTGCTTCGTAAGTGCAACATAAGACGATTAATGCGCTGAACGCCGGTGGGCCACCCCCGGCGACTGATTTCTATGCGGCGTTGTCGGACAGAAATGTTGGACCTGTTGGCTTCTGTGGCGAGAAAAATCCTATCACCCATCGTGAATGTCATTGAGCTGAACAAGCTGAAAGTGTATGATATTTATGTGAACTTCTCTCTGTTTTGAGGTGGTGTTGGTTGGCCTCAGTTCGCTTATTTGAATTGTAACAGGGCAAATGCTTTTTGTCGTAGTTTCAGATTGTTTGTGGTCAATATCTTCGGATCATTAGTTAACTTTTAGTTGAATATTTTTTCAAAATTTTAGAGTAGTTATTACGGGGCAGCAACTGCTGGTTAGAACGATGAAGAACAAGCCAAAAGTTGATATTAGATTGAGCTACGACCTATTAACAACCTTACCAAGTTCCAATAAGCAATGTACTATTCCATCATATCGTACCATAGGGGAACCAGACTAATGTTAATAAACACGTAACGTAACGTAACATAATTATAACGAATCAATCGTGAATGACAATAACATAAATATCGGGGCAACGATTGACGAATCCAAACTTTACACCCCAAAGCTTCTTCAATTGAATAAAACCGCACCGTACGTATAAACAAAACAGAAAAAAGGTCGTAATTAAAGACCATAAAAGATAATGTTCGAGGTTTGGATTTAGTGCAGCCGTGTGAATTCTTCGAATTTGTTTAAACACTATTACAATTTTATGGTTGGAAATACACTTTATTATTCAACCTTGTACTACATCTTCTTCAGTCATTTGACGATTTTCCAATACAATATTCTGTATTTTTTCTACGATTTCAGGTGTTGTGTCTGTTTTTGGGCGTCCGTGACGTGGATCGTATTTAATGTACTAATTAAAGGTGAAGAGTCTTTATGTAGTTTCAAGATAAATTTCGTCCATAAATTTCCTTTGCTTTTAAACCTTCAAAACCAAATTCAATCACTGCACGATACTTGATTTGCGACACTTCGATACTAAACGGCTCGTAGAAAAGTATTAAGTGATCGATTGTTATGAAACTTCACATACGTTCATATGAAGAGTGTACCAACATAACAAACAAAAATTAGACGCGCAGCAGCGCCCTCTGTTCGGCTACGACCGAATACCCGAGGCTACGAACTTATTGAACAGCCCAGTAGTTCAGATAAAAACTATTGGAGATTGTTTGACCTTTGAGATTGTTATTGAGTTTTGTGAGACTTTCAGATTTGATGAGCTTTTCAAGTTGGTGAAAGAAACCTTTCTATTTGAATGCTTTCGAACCTTAAATATGTTTACTTTGAAGCCACTTTACAGTAGTTGAAATGCAAATGTTAGCTAAGACCTAGACTTGAAACATTCCACCATTTGCCAAACGTATTTACATATGGCTCTACCTGTAGGTTGATTATGTGGAACTGCGAGGTACTTATACGAGGATCGCTTATTTCGGAGGATCACTGGCAACCATTTATCACTGCCTCGATACCGCCACACCCGTAATCTTATTGTTGGTGTCGGGCATTCCATCGCCTTCTTCATCAAGCTCCACGTTTGCGTGAGGCCCTGGATCCACACGAGGCGCGATGACAAAGCAGGCTGCCAAACGGCTCTCAGCCCTACCACAAGTCAGCCCCGACCTAGCGCAATTCTGGCCCCGTTCGCATCCTACCATCCGGCGATCGACGAGGTTCCTTCGCCACACCGGGGTCTTGCCCAACCTCTAATCAATGCTCGAACCCTTCGATCATCGGGCTCGACCGGTGGGCCCGTGGCAGATCTCGCGGACGGGGGCTTCACCGTGGGGTCAATGTTTAATTTCTTTCCCCTTTTGGGTAAGAAGTTTACCAACCACTCCACCCGTCGGAGGGGCTTCGTGCGGCCGTGCCGAACCCAAGCACCCAAGCAAGGGATGAACCGAGCTTTGGGTGCGGCCACAACAACAACAGCAAAAATGGGAAGCTCACACAAGCTGCAAGCCTTTCATGTCAGGCTGCTGTCAGTCAGATTAATCGATGACTATCAATCCGCGGTCGGGCGCTGGTGGACCCCAGGAAGTGTTTGATGTTACACACCATCCGTTGGGGGGTGGCCACCCCAAATGTGCGGACGTGTTATGTAATGCGCCCTTGGGTCTCTCGGTCCCCGGACCCGGATGACTAGCTGAATGTGCTGGACCCCGGGTGATGTGGTACGTGAAAACTAAACAACAAACTTAGACATGGCGTGACGGGCAGGCATCAAAGTGTCCACCGGAGTGGACACCAAATTGTACGCATTCTGGGCACCGTCTGTTCACTAGTGTCGACCGCTGGAGTCTTTTGCTAGACACAGTAGTTAAGAAGCCCACAGCCTCACAAACAATTTTACCAAACGTTGCGGCCCTGCGGAGTTGGATCAGTCTGGGGATCGGTAGTGCGCTGTGAGTGGGATCCTGGAAGAACTGGGTCATCGAAGCATGGCCCTGGTGGGGACTTCTTTACCGTGCAACTACTGCACGCTAAAGGGGCATGCATCGTATTAAGCTCTGCTTCACTTCCTGGACACGACGACGAGCGATTTTAACGCCATGCACGCCACAGACAGTAGCGCCAGAACCTCGGTGGAGCTCTTCTCACGTCGTAGTCGGGGCTACCGACGGAACCCTGTTATTTAGCCGACCCCGAAAGAAGTGGACCTTACTTTTCACGGGCACACAAAGCATTGGGATCGCAGCGCCTACTATGTGCAGCGCATAAAAATCATCGCCAACCGAACGCGGTGCGTTTGATGGTTCGATGGAGCTAACATAAAAATCCCAGCCAAACGGTGCACGGGAGCAAAAAAAGAAAGAACTTGTGTACATATTCCAGAGGTACGCGTACTCCACCGACGGTACGAACACACGGTCCAGGACCGGGGCTGGAGAATGGAAACATTAGAAGCTAGACCGGGGCGTTTTGTGCCGTGCGTAGCAGGATGCAGCCAGCGAATCCACACTCCATCTGATGGAGTAACTTCTGGCACAGTGCGGTAGGTGCCCAATGGTCGATGGGCAAAATTGTTTCTGTTGCCTGAACGAAGGATTTGAAATTGAACAGAAAGTGGACTGATACTTAAAATGGGATTATTCGGTAACTAATTATGAGATATGGTAACCTAATTCTTCAAGAATCTATTTTAGCCCTTTTTTGAGAAACCAATTTCATTTTTGAGTTGGAATCTTTATCTGTTCCAACAAGGTTTGACAGTAACTAATGATTGTACAACTGATGCTATAGAACTAAGCTTATAGAATTTGTGAGGACTCTCTGTTCGTTGCTCTAACTTGACACATAAGTCGACTTTTTCGACAAAAAAGGGTTGTAATAAAGAACTATTGTCTGCCTTGCCAACAACCGCCCAACAATAATCGGTGGCTTAGCAGCAAAACCAGACACTGCTGCTGCTCGATGTAGTTGGCAATTTTCTTGGGCGTTTGGAACCATTCAAGGTGGCACATTTTTCATTCTACAGCCCCAAGAGCGTGGCCACCGCAAACCAGTACCAGTGTTCGGTACACGCATTGCACGCACAATCGTTAGCGCTACCAAAAGGTACCACTCAGCAGCAGCAAACTCTGCGTCCGCTAGGACAGGTAGTTAGCTTCCCGTCCGGTCCGGTCCTGAAGGTGGACCTGGATTATTGCCGAGGATAAATTATGGATCAATTATTTTAATTGAAGATGAGAGAAAAAATAAATCCTCACGGCCAGGATCGGAGCACCGGCGGCCACCGCCGAAGGCCATCGATCGGGGTTCGGTTCGGGGCAAGGGGTTTCTATGGCGAACGTACCTCTTTCTCTCTCTCACACACACTGAGATCCCTGCGTTCTTTTCCCCGTGTGCATATGGGCTTTCACCGTGCCGTCCACTTTTGTTCACTTTCTCCAGGCGCCATACTGTCATTTGGTCAGGACGCAGAAGCGCAGAAACTTTTATTTACCCACTTTACCGGGGGGCCGAAGCCGGAACTTTGGAGGACTAGGCCCCCTAGGTACGGGCGTAATGGACCAACGTTGATTTCGTCCTTGCTGCTCTCTAATCGGGCCCTCGGGATCGAGAAAATGTGTTCCGTGGCCGATTTTGGCTCATTTTTTTTAATGACCACATACCGAGCCTACGCAGCTCCTTGCAAAGTGCAGTAAATGCGCTCCGCGTACGAGACCGCCTAGTCGGTGGTTGCATTTTGCGATGCATTCCCGGGATCCCGGGACCCGGAAGTCAAGCTCGGGGTGGCCAGGGAAAAATTCACATCACCACCCGGGGGCTGCGGAAAGGGCCGTAGTGTGCAGATCTTTCAATGGGATATCCGGTCGATTGAAACGGCTGGCCACCGGGCTCGGGCACGGTTGGCCGGTTCGTTTTACCGCTTGCCAACCCGATACGTTCGATAAAATTCTTTCGGAAGTTTAATTTTCTAAATGTACGGTAACAACAGCGGGCTTTGGGCATTGGGAGGCTCCAGCGTGTGGTGTGCAGTGGGACTGGCCGGTGCAGAAAGGCAGCATAAAAAGAAGGCAGCCACACCCGATGCACGGACGGCCAATGTTCCGATTGTTTCTGCCACCACAATGATGGCAATGGTACTTCGATAGTTTTTTGTCCGACCAAGCCGATGGTTCGCGTTGACCCAAAACCATTAGGCCTATTACTTGAAAAGCATTACCATGAAAGCATGGTCGACAACATGTTACAAAAAAAAACAGAAAGGAAAAAAATGGCACAACGTTTACTATCATACCACGATATTGATTGATTGATTTAGTAAATTTTGTTTTCGTTTTTTACACTACGGTGGCGCATTTTTTTGCATTTTCCCCTGACTCGGCCACGGCAACAATTGCATTAACTGTGGTCGAACATTGGCACAGCAAATTGGCGGTGATTTGTGTAATCGATTTTCGTGCCCCTTAGTTCAGTAAGTTGATTGAAATTATGTTTTACACCGGCAACGGTTCAATTTGTAGGTTTTGCCGGTGTTTGCTAGTTTCTGATTAATTTTTATTTAAAGCTTAAGCTTTGCATAATTGAAACGAATTGAATTGAACTTTTCATCGTCATTACATGTTCGAAGCCTTTTGCAACTTTGACCATGCACATTACTGCAGCTATTAAACGGTGACATCCAATACCAACGTTCGAACTGTGTTCGTATCATTTGCCATCGACATAAAGCTGTATAGTAAGGCGAATCCCTTCAGCGCGACGAGCACCAAAATGGACATCGATTGTCACAAATGATGGCGCTCACGTGTGTGTGTGTCTGGGATGTAAAAATAGGGTGTGTGTGTGTGTGGTGGGGGGTTTTCGTCCAACCGGGCCCCACCCTTTCCCGGTCCCCCGAACTACCCCGGAGCATCGCATTTTGAAATGGCGTCATTTCATGTTGACCTCTTTTTTTCCACCGTATGTTTAGTTTTCAAACCCCCCTGCTCCCCTTCCCCACCGGGACCCCCTTCCGGGCGTGGGGCCACGCACGGAGGTTGACCCATTTGCGGGAGGCCGGGGGGTGGTGGTGCGGGACAGTAACGACAAACCGAGGCGGCTAAACCCGGCTGAGGCGAAGGGGAAAAATAATTTTCCACAACCCTCCAAGCCGCCAATCCATGCCGTGTCCCACCTCAACCCCGCCGGTCCCAGTGATAGAGTCCCATATGATCGGGTAAGGGTTCGTGCGGTGGTGCGGGGCGGGCCCGGCTCACCGTTCGTTGCAGTTCGTTATCAAAAATCAAACATTTGAGCGGTTGTGTTTTTCTTTGCCGGTCCCCCCTCACTCCCTGGGGCTGCCATGCGACAGACACACGGTCCGGGAATCCACCCCCCAGCACCACCCACTGCCACCTCCTCTGCACGCCGCCGCCGTCGCTGGCCCTGAAGTGGTTCCGAAACGCCCGACGGCAGTGGTCAGAGGTCACCAGGCGACGAAGCCCACTCCCCCCCCCCCCCCCTCGAGAGGGGCCACGAGGGTGGCGTGCGGGTAGATTATCATTGTGGCTCCAAAAGTGCATGCTTCCGGTGGGTGGATGGGTGAGTGTGGGTGGGACTTTTTAGGAACTTTCCAGAGCGCGCCGGAGATACTACGGCGCGTGTGTGTGCGCTCGCGCGTGTGTGTGTGTGTTTGGGGGGAGGGACACGCGGGGGAGAACGGCACGGGAGCGGGTAAGACAGTAAATTAGTTTGGGGCCGCGCACGAGTGTGGCCGCGCGGACGAGCGACGGCGATGACGGGGAAAGACTAGTTTTTCGAGTTGATGGCAATTAGTCGATCGGTCGGCTGCTAAGGGGCCTGAGGGAGGGTGGTGGAACGGGGAGGTCGTGGAGGACCCCCGGCCTCCCGCCCGCCCGCCGAGGGGAGGGTGTTCCCATGTAACAGACCCGCGCGGGCTGCGCGTGCACTTGATCTCGAAAAAATGCATCGAACCGGTTTTTCGGAGGGTCGGATCGGTGGGTGAGGCCAGCCGCTGGGTGCCCCCAGTGGGTGTGGTGAGGGGTTTGTGCTCCCCTCTCTGCCCCCAGCACTCCGGCAGACCGCTTCGCTCAATTTTAGCTTCCTGCTTCGCTGCGGACGACGGCGACGACGACGACGACGATGCACTTTCGATGCACTTTGACGGGACGGGCAGCTGGGTGGACGTGGCCTGAGCGGTGCGGGGCTGCGTGCGAGCATTTGCGTCAGTCGGGCCGGGCCAAAGGGAAAGATTAATCGTACAATCGATTATTGCTTTTATCGCGCGTGTGTCTGTGTGGTCGTGCGTTGGGGTGAGCGATAGTGCGGCGCAGGAAAAGGTTAAGCTGCGTGAAGGAGGAGCATTATCAGCATCGGTGAAGATCGGAGGATTATTGTCCAAGGAGAATCTTCGCTCGAAGGAACTGTTTCGAAACACTTTTACAAGAAACCGGAGTCTTTGTTCAGTTTGGGGGTTTAGCAACCTTTTGCAACGAAGCGTTAAAGAATGACAGATGACAGCTGTCATCTACCCAGGGCTGTCAACTCCCAACTCGTAGGTTTAAATCTTCTTCTTCGATTCTTATTAACTTCGATAATTACTACCACATCAACACTGTTTTGCAGCCAGTTTCTCCGTATTCGATAGATGCTGCTAGGATCCTCTTTATTTGTTTTATTATTATTCGCTGAATTTATTTTGTTCTATGTTTCTATTTTTTTGACTATGCTATGTTTGTTTTATTTATTTGTATTATGGATATGTACTGAATTTATTTGTTTGGTATGTATAAGTTGAAATTACAGGGTTTTTTCGATGTAGAAAACACATAACTTTCAGGAGAATCTTAAAATAGTTCAATTCATAGCAATAACCGTTTAATGCTACACATTGCGGCCATCTCTCAGGTAAATTGGGGATTTCTTTTCAAGAAAACTTTTCTTGTTTTGTCATCAAAACCATTCGTCTATCTACATATTCGGCGAAGTGTTGCTCTGCAAGTAGTCCCCTGTGACGTGCTGTAAAATAACTTTACTGTATCTTTGGGCTCATTCCGGCGCTTTTTCCTTCAATGGAATGTTTAAACCAATGATTTGTTGTCGGTAGCCATCTGTATTTAGGGTTTTGTCTGGTTTTAGTAGCTCATGGTACACCAACCCCTTCTGGTCATATCATACAAAGAGCATCGGCTTTCTACCGAAATGGTTTGACTTTGCATTGGATAGGCCGCTTTCACCAGATGAAAGGCGTAATTCTTTGCGCCTAGAGTTTCCAAAATACTCCGACGCAAAATTAACTTCCTTTGAGGCTGTTAAAGAAGCATTACACTAATGGTTTTCTGATGCTCCACTTAGTTTCCTCTTTAAGTAGAGGTTTAACATTGATCCTTTGCTTTTCCTTAGATGAGGTTTAACATTGATTTTAGGAAAAAGCACTGCATAAATTAACGGTGAACCTGGGTATCTTATTTAAAGACGATTTTTTTCAAGTAGTCCATTTTTGTCTATACACACTTTACTTATTTTCTTGCATTTATTTAGGTCAAGAGGCAAACAGTTTGATGAAGGTTTTTAAGAGTATTTTATTAGTTTTATATTCTGATGCTGCAGTTTGGGGTTTTATGCTTTGTTGTTGTTGAAGTCAAATTTATTTGACGGTAATTCCTCAAGCAAAGATGATCACATTTCAAAAGAGTTCCACTTAAATTTCAAATCGGCAACATTCAAGGAATTTCAACTAATCACTACAAACCATTCGAAGTCAACAAAGTCTCCCCAAAAAGGCCGCCATCCCGGACGCACTTTCCCTGGACATCAATGTAGATGTCCAGAAAATCAAACGATTAATTTCACCGACGACCACCCGACCCGAAAACGGGCAAACAATACTCACAAAAGCTAGTTTAATGGGCGTAATGGAGCCGTTAAAAAGGTCGGAATTTCGATTTCCCTCCGCACAGTTTACTACCAGAAATCAATGATCCAAAGCACACAAACTGCTTAATTGCCGGCCGGCCGTTCGGCCGTCAACCGGCGAGCGACTGCGGCCGTAATTGAATCGTGCACCCGGACGCGAAGGAAGGACGAGTTCGCCGATTTGGCAAACCTATACCGAGAGTAAGAGGGAGAGCGAGAGAAAGGATAACAGTGGCAGATGATGATCATTGGAGAAAAGTTTAATTTTATTATCGGTAATCAATGGCTTTCCGGTATTTAGCCAAAGGGGGCCAAACGGGAGTTAATCGTTTCGACAACCGCGCCCGCCACCGCCCACTCGGACGGCCTTCCCTCAAGCGGCCCTCTGTTGATGGGGACTTCCGAAACACACAAAAAAGGGACGTGCCACCCGGCAGGGGGACGCATCGTCGAAAGCTTAATTTGCGTGGTGTAAATGTTATTATTATCCGGCACTTTATCCCCGCGGCCGAACGTTCGTCGTGGAATGGTAAACACACACACACACACACACACGGAGGCTCGGAAGTGCATCCGTGCAGTGCACATCAGGGCCGCATCAACCCACAAAAGCGCTCAATGCGCCCCTTTTTTCGACCGATTACGCCGAACTCCGAAGAGGATGAAATTTGAGTACCTCGCATTGACGGCGACGGCGGCGTCGTCCTTTTTGCGTTGCCCTCGTCGCACCGTGTCCCTGTCTGTTAGGTAATCAGTTTAACGAAGTTGTGTGAAGCGGCAGATAAAGCAAGGTACGGGCAACCGAACCGAAAGCATCCACTTTCCAAGGGTCGGGACGGCCAGCTTGAGCAGTTTTTTCCCGTGCTCTTTCCCCATTTTTCGCGGTGTGAAAATTGGGCACAACACGGTTGGTGTGCGGTGTCAGGTCGAGTGTACTTTCAGTTATTGGTGCTGAATGCACTCAGAGGTCTATTTGTGGTGGCGATAATCGCGCAAAGTGTTTTGCATAGTGTTTACCATCGATCAACCACAGTGCGGCAACTATATCTCGGTACCAAAGGGAAACAGAGTTTTCGGTTTTTTTCCTTTACGCTTCAAACGAACTCAATGTGGACTCAAATGTTATTTTGGGCTCAGTTTCGGCTGCTGCCTCTCGCTGATGTTTCTTGCTGTTCAACTGTTTGCACGGTCTCGATGAAGCCCTCTTTTAACTTCAATTTCTTATATGGTAACGCGATTTTGGCGATTCAACACATACCCCCCTATTATGGATCTCGAACGGAAATTCTACTGTTCGAGTGACCACAACAAGAGAGAAAGCCGAATACAGCAAGAGAGAGGGCAGAAAGAGAAAGCTATAGCAAAATGAACTCAAAATAAACGGAATGAACGTTCGAAGACTCGAATCGAGTTCTATGATAGGGGGGATAGACCTCTTATGATTGGCGGCGACTCTTGGAGTATCTTATGTGAAGTATTTAGTGTATGTTGAGTACCCCATAAAATCGCCTTTCCAACATCTCCATCAGTAGATAAATTATTGAACCTCGCACTGTCTGATCGCTTTAGCGAAATGGTGAGGATCTGTAACACTATCGAGGACGTTACATGACCTACGGCGAAGCAGCACTGATCGATTCCACGTCTGTTTTGGCTCAAATAACCAATCTATGACCAATGATGTCCAATTTAACCATTCTCTGCCGAAAATGTGTATTTACTAGATTTCTGTTTTGGAATGGGTGACTTGGTTAAGTGAAGTGTGTACATTACACTTCATGTATTTTTCCGATGGAATGGTATGATATGTGGCTGAAGATTTGCAACGATCGAGTTCTAATGAAAACGCATCAATTTGAATGGTATAAAAAGGTTTAAAATGGGCAATGGTGACTCATGAATTGCCTTCAGAATTGGTGGTCGAAATCATTGCTGTAGCTTGATAGAACAAGCTCAAGGATTGTAGCTCCTTTAAAGATTCCACTGTTTCGGCCATTTTAGGGCTAAAAGGGCCAAAAGGTTCAGCTAGTAAAATTAAATGAGCACTTCATTAACCAGCTATAGACTCCGGTAAATGTCTCCTATTCCTCATATTAAAATGATTTTGAAATATTTCGTGAACTTGCAGAGCCCAAGGCCTTCTCAGATCATTAGTTCCATCCAGCAACAACTATCCATTTCGATAGTCAATCCTTATTGGTTATCTCAAGAAGAAGAATGTGAACAAAAAGAGGTCAACCAAGCAAGTGAAAAAGTGAAAAATTGAAAATCCACGAGTACGGAACGACCCAGAGAAAGTGACAAGAACGCAGCATCCTGAAACTCCAAAGAAATTCGAGGCGACAATCAAAGACAATTACAAATTAGTAGACACTGGACAAAGAGACGCCATCGGTCACAAAAAAAGAGAGGCGTGAATATTGATTAGTAAAAATTAGGTTAGTGGAGACTAATTAAAGGCAGTTTTGATGCGCCCAAAACGGAAGAGCGGCCTCTTGATACTGATTGTCGAGGTGTTCGCGTCTTTTCTCGAGTTCCGCAGTCGTCCGTAGAGTAACGTTGTATTAAATTTGAAAGGCTCAGTTCGAGTCAGACGACAGCAAGAGGCAGAGGCAAGAGGGGACTTCCATTGTATTGTGTTCCCCTAACTCCAAAGGAAAGGATAACATTCAAATGCGCGTGCATCTACTGCGTGCACTTAAATCAATCGATGTTGATTTCATGCTGATACACTTAATGAATGTTAAATCTGAATTCTGTTGTCGTTGTAAACTGAACCACCATTACACCCGCTGTCAAAGGATTCAATTAAAGCACTAATGCGGTTGTTATTTTGCTGCGTACGATTTTGTTGCACAATCATTTCCCCCCTCGAGGGTGTACTCATCTTCGTTAGCGTTGCACGGTGCGCGCCATTGTCTCATTAAGCTCAGTGTCACCGAAAAAAGGAGGGAATTTTCTTCCGCTGTCCCGGAATTTCCCGAACCACGGAAAATGGTTCAGCTTGACGGGCTCGCCCCACGAAACTATGCACCGGCGAGGCGAGCGGGAATTAAAAATTAAAATTATGAAAAATGACGCAAACAACGTCAAAATATGCATCAAAAAAGGAATGGAGTGGTGAAGCAAAAAACGGCGGCCCGAAGGCAAAGGCAAAAGGAAGCAACCAGGAAACGCAAGAATCCTGTGCGCCAGAGGGACGAAAAGAGTGCGACGTTATGGTAAAACTATATAACAAATCCCCCGAAAAAATGTAAAACAAAAAGAAAAACGCTTTCCCGAGCACGACGAAGGACGCGCCCGAAGACGGCGGCGGATCCTTCGGTGCGAAGAGGCGAACGAAAAACGGACAGAAATGCACACAATGATGCACCGGGACGATCGGGTCGGTCGCCGGCGGGTGGGTGCGATGGAAAGTGGTCATCATTTTCCGCGCGCCCTGTCCGTCCGGGTGGCGGGTGGCGCGACAGGAGAAATTACGGTGGTGGTGGTGGGTGTGAAAAAATGAACTTAAATTATATTAAAAATTCTCGTCTCATCTTGGCGATGGATTTTTATGGTCGGTCGGTGTGTTCCCATTCTTTTTTTTTGCCTCTCCGTGTCCGGCTTCTGGCTACATAGTTTTTCCTTTTTCTCACTTTTCCCCCGGGGCGGTGGCCAGTAGTTTTTGTAATGGTCACTTGGCCCACTGGGAGACCCGGGGACCGGATGTCACGCAGTGAGAGCGAGAGCGAAGGCGAGAAAAACTCGAAGGCGAAGGTTCCGCGCGAAGATGCGAGACCCAGGACCGGGACCGGCCATTTCTTTGGGAAGCTTCCATCGGTTCCGCACTCTCCCCCAGCCGCCTCCCGCCACTTGCCATTTTTTGTGCTTAATTTTATTTCATTTTTATCATCCCCCATTTGGCCGGGCTTAGTGCCGTTTTCCATTTTCACCCGGACCAACGCCGGTCCCGCGGGGCGCTGACTCCGAGTTTCTTGCCACAGTTTTCTTCTTCCGTTCTTTGGTTGCAGTTTTTTCCCGATTTTCCGCGAAAAACTATGCACCGCGGAAGATGGTGACCAAATCCTCCTTCTCGTCCGCTGCGCTGGACGGGAACTTTTGCGCGAAATGAAAGAATATTTACTACTGCGGTAAAAAAATATCGGAAGTTGGCTCATAACTCAAAATATTTTTATTTATTCTTCTAAATTCATTCTTTTGCGGATCAATATGGGTCGAGTTTCTGGCAAAATGATCACTAAAATGTGATGTAAAATCGTCAAGTTTTTAGCAGCAATAAACATTTCATTTTTATGAGACCCAAATGGTAGCTCAAAATGAATTCCACTGATCTGTTCGTTATTCCAACAAGGTTAACGAGATCTCAGTCTGTTGATCAACGATCTTGTAGCTCGTAGACTTAATGTTGGTGGTCGTCCCGACCCTTTTCGAACATTTTGTAGAACTTATAAACTCTTTTTTTCGATAGCGTTTGCTCACCGAAGGTCTTCGGCAAAATTTTCAAATTTTTCGCAGCAGAAATGTCAGTTTTAGACATTATGAAAAAGGAGCGAATCTCTTTTGTTCACGTAACATAAACACAAATTAGTATTTTGACGTATAAATTGGTACAGATGTTGGTGACAGTGTTGCCAACATAGAAATAAAAGCATTGGTAGACTATTGGAATCACAAACAAGTTGAAACTCAAAATTCCTGTTTCTTCTCGGCCACAGTGTTATGTGGAAAGAAAAATGCGAAAAGACGGAAAAAGTTGGAAACTCGCAAAAACAACGAACGCAACGAAACGAGGAGAAAGAATTAATTTCCTTTCGCGCGCTGCATCTCCGCCTGCGGTCTCTTTCTCTCTCTCTCTCTCTCTCTTTCGTTTCATGTAATATTTTTGTGTCCATGTGCCTCGGACCTTACACACCCGCTGTGTGTGTGCGCTTATCAGGCGGAGAAATGTAATTTTTTCCCACCCACCACCCGAGTTTTCGAGTTTTTTTTCCACTGCAATCAGCCCCGATTTTCACTTCCTTCCCGTTGTGGCCCCCACCGACGACGCTTGCAGGAACTTCCGCCTCAACCAGATTCACTAACCTGTGGCTGCATCAAGAGAGAGAGAGAGAGAGAAAGCATCAGAGTTGGAAAAAAGGGCCGGAAATGGTGAGAAAGGCACGTGAGTGGGTCGATGAGTCCGGGCCGGACCTGGCCGGTGGTGATACGCCAAGAAAAATAATAATGATAATAATAATAATAATAATAATAACGATGACGATGATGACACCAAAAAACGAAATGGATGGCCAAAGCTGCCCCGTCGCTGCCACCTTGCTCCACCACAGAAGGGGAGGCAAACTGTCCACCATTCAAATGACTTCCGGCGCTGGAAGAATGTTGGGCGTTGGTCGCCGCCGCCGCCGCCGGGTGAAAATGGACGGTCATTTCCGGGGCCAGCGTTAGCTAAAGGGCGTTCGGTTTCGGTGGGCGTCCCACCCGGCCCGCATTCCAACGTCTTGGGACCTCTCCTCGGATGGTGGTGTTAGTGTGTTGGTGCCTTGTTTTTGTTGTGCCCCTGTGCCCTCACACCAAGTGCAAATTTTCTTCGCCAACGAATTCTACATTTTGTAACCGTCTTTTTTTTGAGACTCCCTCGCAAAGGGAAAGGACACCCGGAAAGGTCGGTGTGCTGCGGGAAGCAGAAGAGAACGGAAGATTACTTCTAGTCCGCGGTAGAAGGTGGCCAATCCCTTTTTTGGCGCTGGGGTTCGGTATCAAAATTATAAACCGACATAAGAAGGTTGCACTGGAATTGAGACAACGGGCTCGAAGGAGTGGCCGGACCCCGGGGGGCACCAACACAAGCGTCCGTGGGATAGAGAGAGTGCACTTCCGTCGTTGGGTGTGCCGTGGGATCCGCTGGGTGTGCAGCTCGCGAGCCAAGCATTATTCATCATGTTTCGCCGAGTCTGTCCGAATTAATTTATGTTGTGTTTACACATTATTCGCGTGTTAGTGTTTCGGTTCGTGTCTGTGCGATGGAGACGCTTGGTGTTGTTTCGATTTGAAACTATTCGATTGATGTCTGGTGAATGTCGATGCCTGCGAATGGCAAAATGGTGGCATCGATTTTTTCGAGTTGATATCGAGCACTCAGTATTTGAGAAGTTTGAATTCCAATTGAAATTGTTGTCTTCTTAAAACTTTGAACCATGGCCATTGTCGATACTTGATTCAATTCAGCGATTTCCTTGAGCGGTTCCAAAAAAGGGGCAAAGAATTTGGCAGTTTTCGGTCGGTCGGCCAGCCAACAATAATTTGTTCAACATACCTCGTATATTTTTACGTTTTTTAAAGAACCAATCCAGTTCGATGCTGATCATATTGTGATCATATTGCATAAGTAAGCCACCAAACTTACCAACGTAGAGTGCGTAGAACCATAGGTTTGCTAAGACTTCAGTCTTTTTCCATTGCGGCACCATACATCCTTGCCCAATTAGATGTACCTGCTCGTTACTTAAGACGTCGGCATGACGTGGAGCTCAGAACTGTTTCGCGCTTTATTGTCCATGTGTCGTACGTATAGGCTGTGTTCGTCTATTATTGATTAGAACAGGTTTATTTGTCAGTGTCGTAATATCGTCGATTTCGCCTCCCTTTAATGTCTCGGGCAACCTCGGGCCTTTTGTCTTCGTTTTGCCGATTTGCACATGGCACTATGTCCATGGTAAATATAATTTGCCAACTGTTGGCCATTGTCAGTATAATACATAAATAAATAAAAGATTAAATGAACAAGTTCGTTTGGACGAATTTCGCTCAACACAAAAGATGATCCATTTTCATATAGCGCTAATAGCGATAGTGTTACATGTTGCTTTTCCAACACGATTTGGCTCCCAAAACAAAATGTGATAAAAAATGAATAATTCTGTCAAAATCGTGAAGAATAACGGAATAGAATTTAGACACATAGAAGGAATAAACATTTGAATGTCATAATGATACTTACAATATGATGTGTTTAACAACAAAACAATTATAAAAACTAGAACTTCTCTTACAAGGACGAAAATCTGATCAACTAAATGAGCCCAAAATGATAGAAACGCAAGTTATCGTTGATGAGTTTATAGCTTCCACGTTTTGCGTATGGACGTAAGATGCTATCTAACAGTGAAAATAGATCTATAGAATTGGTAGAAAATTGGTATAAAGGACCCTTTAATAATGATCACGAACCGACATTCAATCGCAACCACTTGCAATGCATAGGGCTACAAAAGACACCAATCGTCGATAGGAGAAGTTACCGAATTGGTGTTGGTATTGCTTTCCCATCTCTAATATCAGCTCAACGATCGTAGTGATCGTTCCTTTTGCTTAAAAGACAGCGTATTTAAAATTTTTGGTCATGAAGAGGACGAAAGTATTCAAATTTAAACAAGTCGATCAATATTTTTAATCCTTAATCCTCAAACGCTTCTGAAGTTATCTGGAAAACCTCACGCTCGATAATTCTTGACAAACCAATCTTGAAAATACTTTTTAAATCGATCAAAAATATCAACCGCCAAACATCCTTTCTTTGAATGTATCCATTTAAATCCTGGCTGCCGTTGCGAAGCCAGCTAGGGGTCATATCTCTAAAACTGGCTCACAATTTACACTGCCGCGTGTTTGGGGCGCAAACACAAAACGGCACCTCAAAAAATCGATCGAAACGACATGCAACTCCCGGCGCGGGCCAATGAATGCACATATGCAACTGCGGGCTGGCGTGCGGAATGGACGCGGGCCCCGCCGGTGCTGGCGGGTCGAACGCCAAAAAGTGATGAATAATTCACGCGAGTTCGGAACTACACACGTTTCGGTTGTCGGTTCGGGCGGGGCGAACACAAGGTGGTCCGGTGGGTTTCGTGTCGCCCCAACAATGAGCGTTCGTGTGTTCCAAGCATTTGGGGCGTACCATTTCCGCCCTCCGGTCCCGGACCTGGCACTGACTGTATGAGGTGGCAACAGTGTTCCAAATATCGGTGCCCTTCAGCTGGCGGAGAATTTGGCGGAACTGAATCGGCAAGCAGGCGCGACGACGCCGGCCCGGTGCAGCGGTTTCTTCGGCTTGATTGCATCTGCTTGTCCCAGTTACATGCGCGAGCAGACTGCGCCGCAGGATAATGATACGCAAAGCGGACAGCATCCGCGACCGCGGGCCCGGACGATAGCCGAAAACCCGTCCCGAATCCGTCCCGGTGAGACAAACATTTGAAATTCGATTTCGCGACATTACGATGCATCCGCGGGCGAATCTGGGCAAGGCAATGCTCTTGAATAACTTCGGACGATCCTGACGGCGGCCGCTGACGACTCGGGGTCGGATGCAAATCGGGGAGCGTTGCAAGTTTTTGGCACACATTTGGAACGCCGGAAGAGTGCGGCGTGCATTATGCGCCGTCCCAAGACATGGCGAAAGAACCGAGCCGGACCTGGCAACCCGGACGGAATGTCTTCCGTCGGTACGCCTGAGATCTCGTATGTGTGCTCTTTATGCAGCGTATGTTGTGCTTCGATGTTAAAGAAGAATACTATTTTGGATCAAGGATTTTGGACCAGATGATCGTTTGTTGTTGTTTGTTGAAATTGGAACCCACCAGAACATTTGGAAGGAATAAACACGTGTGAAATGGTGATTCAATTATAAATTTAACATCAATTGGCATTGCAACTTGCGATGCTGTGGTTTGTAAGCGCTAAGAATTAGGAAGTGTGCCAAACAAACACTGCAAAACGCGGTTCTAATCAAGAGAACAAAGCGTTAAATATTTCTTAGATCAGTTCGGATCGAGGACAGCTTTTAGAGTAAATGGTCTATCTCTGGTAGGATTGAAGATCGTCGAAAGGCTTTCGTAGTATTCTTCAGTAATGGACAAGATCTCTGCATAGGTTTCCAGCAAAGAACCGTCCAAGCCACCAACTGAGTAGAGAAATTCGAACGATCGAAGTAACCGTTGAGCAGTGATTCTAACAGTGCGATGAACTTAGGAAAGGTTATTAGCCATTTACTCAGAACACTCCGTCTGATTCATCCCAAAATTTGGCTTGTGGAAGTGATACAGGATCCAACACGGCAATGGGACACAACACATTTTCTTGCGTCTTTGATTCATATAGGGTTATTTATTTTCTAATTTCAAAAAAGAACTATTAGAAAACACATGAAAAATAAAGTTCTTAATGAAATATTTTTTCTATCATAAAGTTTGTATCTTCTAAGTCAATATCTTCAACTGCGGGCCAAAAAAGGATTTGTTATTATCTGGCGGTGTCGCTCGGAATCGATTCTCGCGTCGTCGTCTTCGAAAAAGTAAGTCTTCGATTTATTTTACAACAACGTTTTACTTATTTTACTATTCCGGTCAACTGCATGATGATGGCTGTTGCCTTCCGGACCCAAGTGCTTTGAAGCTAATTATCGTTTATCTATGAACATAAATTCCTTGCACCAGATCCGTCAATTGGATCTAAAGTATCATTTTGGAACTCCTGAGTTCAATTTCGAACCAAGAATGAGGCAATCGTAACTAGCCATGGTTTGGCAACGGTGGTTTGGCATCTTTCGTCCTTATCTTTCGTCCATAGTTTCGAGTAATTCGATGAATTTATCATTGAGGCGCTTCTTGAAGAGCAGCAAATTGCTGGTCTATGTCAAACTGATGATGTATTAGAATACAGAGAGCCCTCGAAAGCGGCAGGTGGTAGAAGTTCCTGAAACGCTGCAAAGTTATCATTAACAACCTCTACCATTCGGTGCGTTCTTGCATTTACTGTCGGATGTATTTTTCCGAGCTTTTGCTACTCACGAGAGATTCCTCTTTTTTGTCGATGAGGGTTTACGCTGCCAAATATTGTGAAACAGGTCTGTAGACTAAGCAAATGAGGAAAAGCGACACCGGCATTGTTTCACATCGAACTCGATTCGCGATGAACCCGTTCCTGTGCTCCGCGGGCGCTCCAGACGAAATTATCGATTGGAGTTGGAACAGTTTGGGAACAGTTCCGTTAATTTCTCTCTTCACCGTGGTGTCACTGGCACCCACCCCCAAGGCACTGCCGTTGACGGACGACTCCGGGGAGCACCTGAGCCGCCTGCGGGAGGGAAACGGGAGGGCGGTCGCGAGCAGCACAAAAACCCATCATCAGCCCAGCGCCAATCGAAAAATTCGCCAGAACAAAGACTTCCGATGTGCGCGCTGGCGTCTTCTTCGTCCTTGTCGTCGTCGTTGTCGTCGGCGTAGTTGTGTCCGCCGAATTTTCCATCGTCATCGTGCCCCCCCAGGGAGGGGGGCGGGGGGGGTCTCAAGGGGACATTCCCGACGCGGTTCGCTCATTTTTCTGGAGAGATTTTCCCTTCTCTCTTTTGACACATCCCCATCGTGGCCGCGTGCGCGTTTTTTTGTTGTTGGCCCCAAGTTTCCAGTTGAAGGATTTAAAAAAATAGTAGACACCCCACCGGCGATCCCGACTACCCCACCCCTTGCGAGAGGGTGGCCAGGATCCGCCATCTTGGTGGGATTGGTGGGAAAGTAATCTTGTTTTTTCGTTCCGAGCATTTCCCGGGCTCCAGCTTCAGCTCCCCCGATATTATCGCCCATTCTTTTGGCGGAGATCCTTGTTTTTTTTTGTGTGCTTCGAGTTGGGTTTGGAATATTTTTCCGACCGCTGGCTTTCCATCCGCCCGGTTTTCCAGCGGGTTTTTCGTCGGCGAAATTTTTCCTTTTCCTTTCATCTTGTCTCCCGGTGGCCCCCTGGCGGCGGCGGCGGCGGCGACGGGTTGTGGTGCATTTTAATTTTCAATTTGTTTTTTCGCCCATCCTCCTGGCTTATCCGCCCCATCTCCCCGTTTGCATCGCTCCTCGGCGGCCCATCGATTGGATAAATTCTCATTTGCACCTCCTGCAGCGGGCCCGGGACGGGGATGGCAAGCCTTGTGGTTGCGCGAGGCGGACGGGTGAGGGAACAATTCTTTATCTATTCAAATATCCTGCATCCGGCATCGTGACGAAGCCGCTTGCCCGTCCGTCGTCCTGCCATTTGCATTTGCGCCCGAGAGAGGACGTTGCAAGCGCACTTTGCGTTTTTCTTTCATTAGCAACACCCAGCGAGAGGTTTTTGTGTCCGTTGCCCCCAGCCTGCACCCAGCAGACGCCCACTGAACGCGCTGCCAAATTCAGGACCCTGCCAAAGATTAAAGGACTCTCTCCGTCACGTTGCTTTGTCACTCGGGGACACGGCGAGCCAACTGCTGGCGGGATGCCGTTCAGTTTTTTGGCATTTAGCACTTGACGCAAATTAATCAACACGAGGACTTCAGTTTTCGGTTTGTGGCCCAGCACCACGCTTTTGGTATTGTAATTATTCTCGTTTTTTTTTCTTCTATACAACTTCCGTTTCTTTGTGATGTTTGTAACGGGGGCAACCGGAAGTGCGCGGGAGCCGTTTCGTATTACAATAGATTTGGCGGAAATTTTCATTAACTCACCGTAATGTGTTTTATCTTGGTAGGTATCAAAGAGGTCACCTTTCATATATGAACCCTGGCCATTCGACGGGTTTAGATAAAGTCACAGGAGGCCATATCCGGAGGAGGTTCAATGATTGAAGTTGAGTTTTCGGCCGTCAAAACAGTGGCATTGTGTGTGTGGCCTTCAAAAGCCCTAACCATGGACTTAAGTCTTTTTCGCCTAGTGATTCGGATAGAATGGAGTTACAATTAGCTCAATTTCAACATTTAATATTCAAGTCAGTCAACATTAAACACTTGAGTCAATTGACATTTAATTAATTATTTCAGTTGAGTTAAGCATTTTAAGTTTCCAATAAGTCATTACTGAATGCTTTCTTTGCAGATCATTTTGTTTCAGTCTGTAAGCCAAGTGCCCTACTTTTAACGTTTTGCGGAAACCCCAATTATTGTGTGCAAAACTCGCAGTCATATGCGATAATGTTTGATGCATCACCGCAAACCATCGCATTACTGTGTTGTGTTGTGATGCGTTAACCCACTAGTAAACCAGTTGTTAGTGACCCACCGGTGAACTTGGAAACCAGGACGATCATAGAACGAATCCGTAGATGTCCCATGACACTTTTCGACACGAGTCGGTAGGTGCCCCAGGGATTGGGAACCGAATTTCAAAGCTTTCCAACGTTTATTTAGCTGAGCATGTTGTAAGGCAGATGGATCCATAATATTTCCGACTGTTCAAAGTCTATTTCGACATCACGCATGGTCTACATTTTATGGTTCGTTGGGGTTGTTCATTAGCTAGCCTTTAATGTGCCCAAATCAGCATTTTAATCTTGGTCAGCGTATCAGAAACTATTTTGCTATTAGAACTTTTTGTACCGTGGAAGACCGTAAAGTATGGAAACCAACGATTGATAATTAGTACGACATAGACATTTACTGCTTGAAATATATTTTTCTGATGAACTCATCGTTACGCTATCATAGTTTCAGCTTCAGCTATTTCCATTTCCTAGGGCAATTCGTTTGATTCTCGGTTACCTTCCTGTTCGTTTGCCATCGTCCGTTGTTGTCGGCTGAAGTACACTCCACTCGATCGTGAGATTGATTGGGAAAGGTTGAGAAAGATGAGCAGCTTTCTTTGGCCCCGCGATCTTGAGTGCGCTCAAATCTATCCAATCACACCGCGATCACTTCCACCCAACTTCAAACGAAAGCCAAACATTACGTTCACTAATGGTTACGTTTACTTTGCTAACTTCCATGTGATCCAGCGGTGGGCTTTCGAAAGAAAATTCAGCAACGAGATCGGTCATGATTTTCAATGCTCCCTGACCGATGCTACCAAACACAAAAGCCGAGCGGTCAGCTTTCGCGCCGGTCGTGCGCGCTGACAAAGCCCGGTCAGCCCGGATCGAATCCCAATGCCCACGGGAGCCTCGAATACCTCGCATCGAGACATTCATCTTTCGAGATGGCCGAGGAGACGCGGCGCGTCACTCTGGCCGTCGCCATCGTCCGGCGATCTTCGTCGGCGCCGGCGTGAAGTGTGTGAACGTGCACTTTTACCGTTAGCGAGTGCGGCTCCTCCAAAAGCTCCTTCGGGCGGGCGACGAAAAGCCAGCCCCCCGTCGCATCGCAGATGACACGCCGTCGACGGACGGATGGAACCGCCGGTTACCTGCCGTGGATTTTGTTTTCTATCTCTATTTTGCTAATGCGGCCAGATGGGACAAATATGCTCGCGCACATAAAAAGAGCCGAGCCGCCGAGGTGCCCGCACTGATGAGCCGTCTTTCGAGCGATGGAAAAGTAGCGAACGATCGATTCGCACAAAATAACAGCGCCTGACCGCAGCAGCATCCGTTGTCGGTACTGGACAAGACACGGCGCCATGGGTTGGCTGGTGATCGGTGTACACTTCATCGAAGCGAAGAAAGACAAACGCTGAGGGATCTTCCACAATGAAGCGTCATTAGACAGTTGTTTGGAAACATTATTAACCTACAATCCCTTCGTTCAGTTTAGACCACAAATAAGCACGTTAATTACTGAAGAGGTAATTTTGTGCACTATTTGGAAAACATGTTGCTGTAGGTATTCCAATGCCGGAAACAGTCATTTGTTAAGTTAATCATGATCAAGGTACAGCTGACCAACTTGCTCGCCTTAGCCAAATAAACGTTGGAAAGATTAGAAATTCGGTGTCCAAGTCTTCGGGACACACACTGGCTCGTGTCTAAAAGTGCTATGGGACAACTACGGAGTCGTTCTGCGATCGTCTTGGTTTCCATGTTCACCGGTGGTTCACTAACAACAGGTTTACTAGAGTTTCATACATCACAACACAGCATAATAATGTGATCGTTCGCGGCAGTGTTTCCGCTAAAAGGTTAAAATTGGTACATTTAACGTCTCTTATACAGGGTATTCCATCACGACCCATACTAATGAAATCTTAATCGTCAATCTATGCCGTCTTAGTTATGGATCAATTTACGGCAAAACAATGTGCTGAATTGTAGCGCACATTGAAAATAATCGTTCAGCTGTGTTAAACTGTGTTAACATCATAACGGATATTGCTGTTATTACGTTGTCTAGTACCGAAATGTTATCAAATGCAATGAAAAATACCCGAAATGGGCCGCTTTTCGTATGGCTGATGGAGGCGGTATATTGTATTTTAAGTAAATTGTTAAAAAACGGCATTCTATACCCTAAATAAATCTTGTTCATTGGTCAAAATTGACGGAAAAATGGCTGTTGATTATTTAACATTTTAACAGTGTGGGTCGTGATGGAACACCCTGTAGTTTTCCATTCTCTCTCACGGTGCTCCATTTCCGGTTGGGACTGTCTGACTTTGACTTGGCCGACAGATCGTGATGCGTTGCTTCTTCAATTTGTCTGTTGCCCTCTAATATTTCCAACATACTAAAACATATGTCATAATGATGTCATAATGTAAAACATAAACAACATAATGATGCTGCTGGCGGAGATTTCGACCACAACCAGTCGTCGTGTTACGGTAGCACTGCGGCAGATAAAAATGGCTGAAGCTCGCAGCAGTAATTCGTAATTCGATTTTTATCGGCCAGTGATGTGCATTGTGGTGCTTATGGCGTGAAAGTAGAAACCGCTCTGTCACCAATAGCATCATACATTACTTCTATACATACATAAAAAGAATTTATGCTTTCGCTAGAGAATGGCATGCGAATCGAACTGTTGGACTCCAGCACAGTATTATGGTAAATATTTAGTTTGTGATTCTATTGTGATGAGAGTGGCGTGCTTAACACGTTGTTTAGAAATCATTCGCAAGCTTACAATTGAACAATTACCTCGAAACTAATGTTTGAGTGAGCGCATCGCACAATGTTTCACTAAAGTATGTCCGATAACTAACATTATGCATATTTCCCCTTGGCCGTTGGTCATATTTCGTTGCCCTACGAGCTTCGGCCGTCTGGCCGTAATGGCCACAAAGCGAACGGAGCGACCTCTGCCACGGCGATGGAGTATTTAATTTATTTTTGATTTCCGCGTACTAAAAAACAGGTTTTACCGCAACCGGGTCCTGGGCCGAGTATCGTGCATCGCATTAAGAAACCGTCAACCGGCAGCCGTCATGATCATCACATCGTCATCGACGCTGCATCGTGCTGCTGCGGGCTGTTTACTAATCTCCCCCCGGGGGCGGCCGGTTTAGAATTGGGAATTACTACGCCATTTTGTGGGCGAAAAAGCGAAGCAAACCGCAGTCGCTACTAACTGGTGGTGCCATTTTATCGGCTCCACATTGCCTCATTTTCTCGCTCTCTAATCAAAGCGTGTCGATATTGAAACCTGTCGATGATCGCTATTATAATGTCATATTAAAACAAGCCAACATCGACCATATTACTTTGAATTGTCAGTAGCTTAATCGTGTAGAGTCATCGTTTAGTCATCGGACGGCATCAAAATTATTTGTCATGTGTTGCCGGCCGACGCCGCAGTCTGAGAAAACCCGTGCCTCGCGGAGCGCCCTCTCCCCGGGAGGAGATATCATTAAAAAAATTCAGCGAAAAACCTTCGCGCACTCCCCGGTTTCGCGCCCTCCGCCGTGCCGCTTGCTGGGCCTAGACCCCCAGGGACTTCCCGGGTAGCGTTCAGACCCGGCCCGACCGGCGGACGAACGGGAAACGTTTCACTCGAAAACAAGACACATGAGTTATTGAAACGTTCAGTTATTTTCCGCTAGCGTAGTAGATTTAATTATCTCCAGCCATTTGTTGTTGTTTTTTTACGCGCGTATTGCGCCCGCTGCTTGCGTATCACCGCCCCGAGCCCCGCGTGTGCCCGGTGCGTGGCGGATGATGGCGTGGATGATCGCGATGTGCCATCAGCGGCTGCCGCGAGGCTGGCGGAACTAGTTTGGAATTGGTTGACTGTATTCTGTCATCGCGTTCCGGTGTGTGTGGACCAAAACTTCGAGTCGTGGTTCATTTTTATTAATTTTGGTATTAGTTTTCTTAGACGTTTGTCGATGGGAAACTTTGAAGTGATCGTTTGAAGGACGAGGACGTTAATATCATGTCCTACGTATGAGATGTTTTTTGAAACGCATTTTTGGTACCCTTTTTAAAGCTTCTGTAAACGTGTTGGTACTCCTAGGTTATAGGTTTCTGCTTGTTTTTTTTTAAATGTTCAGAACCTCCCATTATCTTACTATTAAAATATATTAGTTATTATAAGTTACCTACGAAACCGGATGTTTTTCAAAGAAAACACACGTTTATTGCATTGAATTAAAAATCTCCAATCCATTCAAAGTATGGGCCATCGCTAGCCAGAAACGTCTGTCATCTGCCTGGAAATTTGTGGAGGTCACACCAAAAGAATTGTTTCTCTAGTGGAGCAACCCGTACTTAAAGCCATTACATTTTCGTAAGATTTTCGTAAGAACTTGAAGTGCTGCTCAGCAAGGGCGTGTCCTATCGATGCAAAAATGTGGTATTTGGAAAGAGAAAAGTCTGGTGAGTTAGCGACGTGTGAAAGTAGTGACCAATTACATGATTCAATCCTTGCCTTGACCGGTTTTCCTTGACCTGGCCTGCTGTCGATAACAACCGTTTGACCAGATTTTAGTAGCTCATAGTAGATCAAACCCTTCCGATCCCACCAAACGCAGAACTTTATTTCCCGCCCATTGCGATTTGTCCTCTAAAATCTCCCGTTCTCATTGGAATAAACGTCCTGAAACGGCTTATCGTATTTATTTTGACAGTAGGCCCTGCCTAGAACTTTGCGTCGCTTGAAGCAGCCGGAATGGGAAACGTTGAAGTTGATTACTAAAACTTGAAAACATGGTAGCTGACCTAGGCTAAGCTAGGTCACTTGGGGTGAACTAATATTTATTGACGTCATTGCTGGTAAGCCTATGTTTGTCGCTCATCTGTCGCCAAACGAATTACTGATTTACGTCCAACTAAGACTTACTATTCCCTTCAAATAAAAGGTGTTAATAATAGTACAATCTAAGCTGTGGGAAATTAGTTGCTAATTGGCACGAAACTTTGTTGGGCTTCGAATGTTGCGTGCACGCAGCACGCATTCATCGCTCCGGACCTCCGGACGAGCGAAATCGCGATCACAATGAGCCACCTGGACTGCACAAACCTGTAACTAGGAGGTAGAACACTAGGAAGGCCCAAAACGTTCGCCCGTGGTGCGCACTTATTGTATACGGAAGCACTCACCGACGGAAGCGCCGGCTTTTCGCGTTCGCCAGCAAAAACAAAAAAAAGATTGAAGGTGTTCGTGGCCCCTGGTCCGTAGGCGTGCCAACCCGCAAAACCTCGGCGCAACCGTTGTGCAACCAACAACCCGGTGAACCGGTTGCTGTTGATGGTCCGGCCCGGGGTGGGGTGTCCGGTCCATCGCGGGTGCATCGCGCATCGGTGCAACAGAAAAGAAAGTGCAGAAAATTAGGATGCATCCGAACGCTGGACAAAAAGAGTCTCGCCGTGGCGTAACACAAAAAAACCCGGCGCAGCATAAATCATATGTGGCGTGGGACCGGGACCGGCAATCAAAACGAGAACAAAACGCGCGCCGCGTGCGAGGTGCGCCGTCCGCGGATCGACATCCCCCACCCCCTCCCACCGCGTGTGTGTGTCGATAGAATAGAAAATAATCAGACCGCGTACGCATCCGCGCATCGGCCAAAAAGCGCATCGCGAAACTGCACCGACGGCGGACGGAATTAGGCTTGAACAAATGCAGCTCATTTGCAAAATGGCGCCACGGCGTGAGGCCGCGAGGGGCACCAGTCGCCCCCCCCGGCCAAACTGGTCCCCGGGCTGGGTGGTTGGGTGGTTGGGTGGTGCGGTGGGTGGAAAAATTTAATTTGCCCTGACGTTGGCGGTGCCGCCGCAATATGCAACTCGCTTTTATTGTCTTGTCCGTGCGCTCGTGTGTGTGCGTTTTGTTTTGGAAGTGTATTAGTTTTTTGTTCTAGTGTTTGGTTTCTTTGCCCCTTTTGTATTTCGGTGGCCAATCAATAGTGCGAGATACCTGAAGTGCACCCCAACGAGGAACCCCAGCCCCCGCGTGCGGTGCGTGCGTGATTTGCGTACCTCTCGCACGCTAATGATCGTCTCGGGCACGTTGTTCTAGGTGTAGATTGTTTCCCTCTTTTTTTTTTGGTTCTATTTATTGTCTGATCATGGCTGAAAGGAACGTGTTGAAACGTGCCGACCGAGACGATTGAGTTATATTCGTTGGATTCGGTCCAGTGGCGCGAAGTAATTTAGAATTTGTTAGTTTGTTGGTTTTTGCACCGGGCTGATCCTTGGAATCGGTGTTGGGATCGTGACCAGTGACCAGCTGGGTGTAGCAATAAAGCCTTTTTGGGGGTTTATCAACTTTTAGTGGAGCTGGCAGATTCTCTTCTGTGAGCTTCTTCACTGTTTATGTTTTGGTACTACACTGCCGCAAGCATGTTCCTTGATCAAAGCTTATTTAATGCTCATTTAACGTGATCAATTTGTTTATCTATTTGTTATAATATTATTAAAACGGACAGGGCCAAATTAAGCACCAATTTAATGTTTTGTACTCAAGTTGGTTCAATTTTCAGGATTCGAACTGACGTCTTCCGATTAGAAACCGATAATCGGTGCAGCGAGACAAATGATCTACGGGCGAGTCACTAAGTTTCGATAAAAATTTCTTTTGAACTAAAGGTGTTGAGAACGTTAACATAAGCTTCTCGATGACAATTTTAAGTCTGCTGTATTTTGTTGTTGTGGATTTCAAGTTAAAAACAAGTTTAATTTGTTTAATTTCTTTATTACTGTGTTTTGAGGTTATGTTCTATTCTTTTTATGGGTGTTGATCCTTCTGTCCAGTTCCATCTAGAAATCATTTCTGGGCGATAAAAGCGTATCCTAATCTGAAATACCTTTCGACAAAAACGGTGAACCCTTGAAAGCATGGACTTCATTTCTGATCCCAAACATGTCTCAAATGTTTTTGTTGTAACAAATGTTGTTTAACCAAGAAATACATTTTAGAATTTCACGAATCGTTTCTTTATAGTAGTTCAATGTCTTTGCCATCATCCTCAGAGTCTTCGTGTACACCTTTCAGTCACATTTTGTGTTGAATTCAGCATCCGCACGTTGTTCGATGTGCGTCATTTTTGCATACGTCTACCGATAAGATAAATGTCACGAAATGGTATATGGTAGAGGTAGAATCTATCTAGCCATTTCCATAATAAATCCAATGTTTACCATACTCAAACATCGCCGAGTTGTAATTGATAAAACTATCAACCGGATGCCGGTCCCCATCACCGACGTTTCGCTTCGGTCTATGAATTTTCTTTCTGCAGTGTATAATTAAAACTGATGAATTAATGAACTTTGGGATTAAGTTCTAATGTTTAGTTTGAGTCTTTATATCGCTATATTTTTGTGTAAAACAATACAACACGAAGCTGATTTAAGATTAAATTTACGTGATTGCTATTGCCCACTATTTGTCACTTGGCGGTGTGCGGCAACCCGGCGCCACCTTGTTGTTGGAATCACGTTACACTTTCACGGTCTGCAATCGTCTCAACAGCGGCACGCTAATTGTTCCGGTCGCAATGGAAATGTCCCTAGTTTTACGTCGAACTAGAATTCGTACTAGTTTGCGCACAGTAGAGCGTGAGTAATGTAATCACCCGAAGTGCGACCGAATTCACGGCGTGTTGATTCACGCCGTTCGTGACTCACTCGTGATTTTGTGTGAGTGAAAAATAGAATTCGCCCATTTTTTTGCCCATTTCAGGGTGCATCTGCTCGGTGCCCCGGAAGGTCAGCCTATTGCGTGTGATAAATTGCCCCGTGTGGGTGGGGGAGGTTTGAGGGAGGTCGCAAGGGCCACGGCAACGGGGGTGCCGATGCAAGGTTTCCACCGCCGAAGGCCAAATACTCCGACGCGCATCGTGGAGGGCCCTCTGAGTGGTTGAAGGTGAGAAAGAGTGAGAAACACGGCAGCGAATAATAGGCAAGCCGAGTCCGTGGGGGGAGGTGGGAACCGGGTGAGGTGGACCCCAAAACTGACCCGTGAGGGTGGCACAGGCACTTGCCGTACCTGCCGTTGGCTACGTCTACTAAAACGCCTCACCATTCATCGCCAGTCCCAAATCTGGCGTATTATTTAAAAATTAATATTAATTCCACTGGCTTGGGTAGTGGCGATGCAAAACAAATGTGTAATCAAGCTGTAGAGCGCTCTCTATCTCTGTCTCTCTTACGAGCACTCCCAAGTGCATCATTGCGCCCAAATGCATCTCAGTGCGAACCTGCTGCGCGGGGATTTGCGTCGCGCGCGGAGTACGAATTTATTTGGTTTTCTAATCAGTTTTAGCAAGACGGCACGGCAAACAAGACAAGACGGACAGCTGCATACGCTGC